>NC_091516.1:9974340-10125239 GCF_947461875.1 Haliaeetus albicilla
ACTGTGAAAGAGGCAGTGTTCGATGATCCAGATACGAATAGAGAGTTTGTCATCAATGCTAATAGAACTGGTATATCCTTCACTTGTGTCCCCTGCAAATATGGGTAAGGGAGCCAAAGAGGAGCCAAGAGGAGCTGGCTGTTGAGGAAGGAGCCAATCATCAATTTGCATAACATGGGACTGGGCCAGGGTTGAGCCTACTGCAATGACATGGGTGCTAATTAACAGTTCAAACTGTATCTGTTCTCATAGACTCTAAGTGTGAATAAACATTTGCATAGTATGATCTCATGCAGGCTAGAGGAATGAGTCCCCAGAAGTCTACGCATGGTCCCAGACAGCAAAGCCTTTAATAACCAGGACAACCAGCTTAGGTTTGCTCAGACACAAAATTACTGTAACTGTTGTGATTACATTGACATCTGTTGCACATAGCTTCTGCAGCCTGGCCAGACCATTTTTCCTGAGATCAGTCCTCTCACTTCCGATGCCTTTGATGGTTATTATAGATAAGTCAGGTCTTATATTGTCAACTTAGCTATCATGCTTGCAGGTTTGGACATAGGACATTAGGCCAAAGAAGATTGTTTCAATAGAGTCTTGTGAAGTTTTCAGACCTTTCTGAAAGTTTCTCTGTAACCAGTGTGTGCTGCACAGATCAGATTTCTGAGGGGGTATGCTCCTAGCACGTGCATCAGAGGTGATTACCAGTGTAGTGTTTTTACCAGGAGGACAAGACAATGTATTTAAACTAAATTTCTCTTTGTAATGAGAAAAAGAAGTCAGCTACTGAAAAACTCCATCAGCAAAACTGCTGGGTTTACAGTGACTAATATACTATAATCAGTCAATAAGCATGTAATGTCATGATACACAGCCTCTGAAATGGTACATGATCTGTTATGAGACTTAAGGTGGTAAAATTCTTTATGGCCTTCTGAAATACACGACAAACTGGGAAAGTCACATTTAAACATTTTCTTCAAGGGATCCTTGCAATTGCTTTGCCTTGAAATCTCTTCTCAATTTTCCACTTCCTCATCCTGGAGGGAGAATGTTCCCTTCTGCTCATAGCATAGGTAGGAGCAGACATACCTAGGTGGAGTGACCAGCTTGGAAGGTGAGGCCAAAAGAGACCATCAGACAGCATCTGTCCCAAAAAAGAGACGGTCAGAATATGGATGGAGGTTGGGCTTGGTCATTTGTGGCAGTGTCTGGCTGTAGTAATGGGAGTTACATATAGTTCACCTTTAGGTAAGATTAATACAGCTGTGAAGGTTATTTTGGGTAAGAGTTGTACCTCCCCTTATGAGTGGGGAGAAATGACTAATTTTCATAATATTGCACAAGGAGGCTGCACTTACCCGGGTACAATCTGTTTCTCTTGTAAGGTTTGATGAATTGATTTGTCAGTTTTTTATGCAGGAGTGTGCTGCTATTGGAATAATAGGGTAACTTTTCAGTGAAGTAGGACTTGCCTTTCAGGTGTGCACTAAAGAATGTGAAGGATCACGTCCATTAAAGTTTGACTGCATGAACAGGGCCACAAAAGTCTCCCATTTTAAATTGAGCTGCAGGGCATGGGGATATATAAGCTGATTGCTAACAGTTAGTATGTAAAACTGAAAGAATCAATATTGTTCAGTAAGTTCCATATCCTGGGACTGGAAGAAATGATGGAAGAGGTACTTAGATCTGGACAAATAATACACTTGCTTCTATGCCTTACAGATCACAGAACCTTCCAGCACTTCTTAACAGCCTGTCGTGGTTTAACCCCAGCCAGCAACTAAGCACCACGCAGCCGCTCACTCACTGCCCCCCCATCCAGTGGGATGGGGAAGAAAATCAGGAAAAGAAGTAAAACTCCTGGGTTGAGATAAGAACGATTTAATAGAACAGAAAAGAAGAAACTGATAATGATAATGATAACACTAATAAAATGACAACAGTAGTAATAAAAGGATTGAAATGTACAAATGATGCGCAGGGCAATTGCTCACCACCCGCCGACCAACACCCAGCCAGTCCCCGAGCGGCGAATCCCTGCCCCCCCACCTCCCAGTTCCTAAACTAGATGAGACGTCCCATGGTATGGAATACACTGTTGGCCAGTTTGGGTCAGGTGCCCTGGCTGGGCATGAGAAGCTGAAAAATCCTTGACTCTAGTCTAAACACTGCTGAGCAACAACTGAAAACATCAGTGTTATCAACATTCTTCACATACTGAACTCAAAACATAGCACTGTACCAGCTACTAGGAAGACAGTTAACTACATCCCAGCTGAAACCAGGACAGTATCCACCCCTTATTCTATACCATTGACGTCATGCTCAGTTCCCATACCTTTAGTTACATTCTGATCAATCATCACCACCTTTCCATCCCTTTGAGACATATGAACAATGATATATATATATATATATAAGTATACACACACAGAGATATCAGTTCTTTAGTTCATGGGTTATGTTCATAAAATGTTTGTTGAGTTCACTTAGTTTCTGACTCTGGGCTCCATCTGTCATACCAGTCTGTCTGGGCAGGAGGGATGGTGCAAAGTCCTCTCAGTCGGTAGAGCAGAATTGGGCTTCAGTGCGGTGTGACGAGCAGATGACATTTGACGCAGCAGGAGGATGGTGTGCACCGTTGGATTGTTGCATGCTGAAGTCAGTTCTGGTTCCACCTCTACTGCGCTTTGCTCAGTTTTATCACAGTTCTTTCTTGCTTGATCCAAGTGATTCTTACTATAGTACTATGGATATAGCATATAACAATTATAGTAATGATAACATACAGTAGCAGGATTATATAGCAACTAATATCATACAGTTTAATTCTGGCTATTTTCACCTAAAATCAAATCCCCTTGAGGCACACATCGGACTTCCCCATCTTTTCGCATCACCCACCAAGTGCACCCAGGCCCTTGAGCAAAAGCAATCCCACGAATGGGTTTACCTTTGCCTGAGGCAGGAGTAACCCAGACTGTTTTCCCTAACATATTTTTCATGTGCACTACAGGGATTTTATCCCCTTCTACAGTATGTAAAAGTTCTGATTGGGCAGGGCCACTCCGATTGGCAGATCCTCTGGTGTTGACTAACCAGGTGGCTTTTGCTAAATGTGTATCCCAATGTTTGAAAGTTCCGCCCCCCATTGCTCTCAATGTAGTCTTTAACAGTCCATTGTATCGCTCAATTTTCCCAGAGGCTGATGCATGATAGGGGATATGATACACCCACTCAATGCCATGCTCTTTGGCCCAGGTCTCTATGAGGTTGCTTCGGAAATGAGTCCCATTGTCTGACTCAATTCTTTCTGGGGTGCCATGTCGCCACAAGACCTGCTTCTCAAGGCCCAGGATAGTGTTCCGGGCAGTGGCATGGGGTACAGAATATGTTTCCAGCCATCCGGTGGTTGCTTCCACCATTGTAAGCACATAGCGCTTGTCTTGGCGAGTTTGTGGGAGTGTGATATAGTCAATCTGCCAGGCTTCCCCAAATTTATATTTCAGCCTTCGCCCTCCATACCACAGGGGCTTTAACCGCTTGGCTTGCTTAATTGCAGCACATGTTTCACATTCATGGATAACCTGCGCGATAGTGTCCATGGTCAGGTCCACCCCTCGATCTCGAGCCCATCTATATGTTGCATCTCTTCCCTGATGGCCTGAAGTATCATGGGCCCATCGAGCCATAAATAGCTCACCCTTATGTTGCCAGTCCAGGTCCACCAGAGACACTTCAATCTTGGCAGCCTGATCCACCTGTTCGTTGTTTCGATGTTCTTCAGTGGCCCGACCCTTGGGTACGTGAGCATCTACATGACGTACTTTTACAACCAGATTCTCTAGCCGGGACGCAATATCTTGCCACAGCGTGGCAGCCCAAATGGGTTTACCTCTGCGCTGCCAGTTGCTCTGCTTCCATTGCTGTAACCACCCCCACAGGGCATTTGCCACCATCCATGAGTCAGTATAGAGATAGAGCAGTGGCCACTTTTCTCTTTCAGCAATATCTAACGCTAGCTGGATGGCTTTCACCTCTGCAAACTGACTCGATTCACCCTCTCCTTCAGCAGTTTCTGCAACTTGTCGTGTAGGACTCCATACAGCAGCTTTCCACCTTCGATGCTTTCCCACAATGCGACAGGATCCGTCAGTGAACAGGGCATATTGCCTCTCATTCTCTGGCAGTTTATTATACAGCGGGGCTTCTTCAGCACGTGCCACCTCCTCCTCTGGTGACATCCCAAAATCTTTGCCTTCTGGCCAGTCCGTGATTACTTCTAAAATTCCTGGGCGACTGGGGTTTCCTATGCGAGCCCGTTGTGTGATCAGTGCGATCCACTTACTCCACGTGGCGTCAGTCGCGTGATGTGTAGAGGAGACCCTCCCTTTGAACATCCAGCCCAGCACTGGTAGTCGGGGTGCTAAGAGGAGCTGTGTCTCAGTACCAACCACTTCTGAGGCAGCTCGAACTCCTTCATACGCTGCCAATATCTCTTTTTCAGTTGGAGTATAGCGAGCCTCGGATCCTCGATATCCTCGACTCCAAAACCCCAGGGGTCGGCCTCGGGTCTCCCCAGGTGCTTTCTGCCAGAGGCTCCAGGTAGGGCCATTCTCCCCAGCTGCAGTATAGAGCACATTTTTAACATCTTGTCCTGTCCGGACTGGTCCAAGGGCTACAGCATGAACAATCTCCCGTTTAATTTGTTCAAAGGCTTGTTGTTGTTCAGGGCCCCATTTAAAATCATTCTTCTTCCGGGTCACTTAATAGAGAGGGCTTACAATCAAACTGTAATTTGGAATATGCATTCTCCAAAACCCCACGACACCTAAGAAGGCCTGTGTGTCCTTTTTATTAGTCAGGGGAGACATAACTGTTATTTTATTAATCACATCCAGTGGGATCTGACAACGTCCATCTTGCCATTTTATTCCCAAAAACTGGATCTCCTGTGCAGGTCCCTTGACCTTACTTTCTTTTATGGCAAAACCGGCTTTCAGAAGGATTTGGATTATTTTCTTCCATTTCTCAAAGACTTCTTCTGCTGTGTTGCCCCATACGATGATGTCATCAATGTATTGCAGGTGTTCCGGAGCTTCACCTTTTTCCATGGTGGTCCACTTGCTTGATTGACATATAACATCTTCCTTAAAGGGGTACCTTTCCTTCACACTTGACAGGAGTCGCCTCCAGAGGCTGATGGCTTGTGTCCCTTTTCCAATTGCCTTGTCAATGCCACCTTCCCTGGCAAGCGATCCCAGCTGCTTGGCTTCCCTACCTTCTAATTCCAAGCTATTAGCCCCATTGTCCCAGCATCAGAGGAGCCAGGTGATAATATGCTCACCTATACGGCGGCCAAAGTCTTTTCGCAAATCCCGCAGCTCACTCAAGGATAGGGACCGGGTTATTACCTCTGGTTCTGCCTCTTCCTCCGGTTCCCGTGATGACCCTGGTTCATCTTCATCCTTTGCTAAGCAAACTGATTTTTTTGTATATTTCTTTTTCTGTACAGGGGCAACTGATGCTGGTGCAGGTTGGTCCGCTGGTTCAGTTGCAGTATCGCTCACCAGGTTTTGGATAACCGCAGTGTCTGTCGCCAAGGTTCGGGTAGCAGCAGTGCTCGTCACTGGGGCTGGAGGGACTGCAGTGCCCGTTGCCAAAGTCTGGGTAGCTGCTGTACTCATTGCCGGGGCTGGAGGGGCTGCAGTGCCTGTTTTTGAGGTTTGGGTAGCCCGAGTTCTCGTCGCTGGGGCTGGAGGGGTCACGGTGCCTGTCGCCAAGGTCTGGGTGCCTGCAATGCTCCTTGCCGGGGCTGGAGGGGCCGCAGCGCCCATTGCCAAGGTTTGGGTGGCCGCGGTGCTCACCATTTTGTTGTTAGGTCCAGAGACTTTCTCTTCCCCTTGAGGGTACTGAGTGGTGTCGAACAGGGCTTGATAGGCATGGGCCAGGCCCCAGCACGTTGCAGTGATTTGTATCTCTCTGGAGCTGCCGGGGTGACAGCATACCTTTTCCAAATATTTTACTAGTTCTTCTGGATCCTGCACTTGTTCAGGGGTGAATTTCCAAAACATCAGAGGTGCCCACTTTTCTAGGTACTTGCCCATACTACCCCACACACCCTGCCACTCATAATTATCCAGCCTTGGGGCACATCTCTGGGTGATCTTCTTAAATAGCTGTTTAACCTTAAACGAGAGCTGAACCACATTCAGACGTATGCTAATTCCTAGCAGTAGGGCTAGGACCATGCTAGTCCCAACATTCCAGGAGTATTCAAATTTTTCAAAATTCTCAAACACCATTGTAACTGGACTGAAGGAGAAAGGAGAGGGGAAGAAAGGTACCCCACCCATAGACTGGTTTTCCATGGAGGAAAGGTAAATGGTATAATTATTAATAGTTTCCCACAGATGGCTCCCACAGTATAAAGGTGACAATGCTAAGTGCAAATACCAGATTAATCCCACAGCCGATGACTTTATCATACCATAAACCAGAGTTATACCATACATCAAAGCGAAAACCTTAATCCACCTCCCACGGATGATAAGCAGTAGAAGAGGAACTACATACAGCAAGCGAGGTGATACATAACAGAGCCTTAAAAACCAGAGCAACAACTCTAAGAATACATAAATCAACATAATGAATGCTTAGGACAAATTTGTTTTAACAAGTTCTGGTCAGGTTTGTCGTTATCTCAACCCTTCGTGCCCCACGTTGGGCGCCAAAAGGACTGTCGTGGTTTAACCCCAGCCAGCAACTAAGCACCACGCAGCCGCTCACTCACTCCCCCCCCATCCAGTGGGAGGGGGGAGAAAATCAGGAAAAGAAGTAAAACTCCTGGGTTGAGATAAGAACGATTTAATAGAACAGAAAAGAAGAAACTGATAATGATAATGATAACACTAATAAAATGACAACAGTAGTAATAAAAGGATTGAAATGTACAAATGATGCACAGGGCAATTGCTCACCACCCGCCGACCAACACCCAGCCAGTCCCCGAGCGGCGAATCCCTGCCCCCCCACTTCCCAGTTCCTAAACTAGATGGGACGTCCCATGGTATGGAATACACTGTTGGCCAGTTTGGGTCAGGTGCCCTGGCTGGGCATGAGAAGCTGAAAAATCCTTGACTCTAGTCTAAACACTGCTGAGCAACAACTGAAAACATCAGTGTTATCAACATTCTTCACATACTGAACTCAAAACATAGCACTGTACCAGCTACTAGGAAGACAGTTAACTACATCCCAGCTGAAACTAGGACACAGCCTAAAGGCCCACAGTCAAACACCAAAAACCAGAATCATAGTCATGTATCACAGGACGCAATTGTAGGACTTGCCTTTGTTGTAGGTCTCCACAACAGCAAATAACTTGTTAGGATCATCTCTACCAGAGAGCAAAAGGGAAAGCAGAAAACACCACTGAGCAAAAGGGAAAGGAGTTCTAGATTTACCAACTTGCCTTTAGGCAAAAAGTCTTTCTTACTCCACATCTGCTGCCAAGTGCAACCCTGGTGTATGAGGAAAACATACCATTTTCACCAATAAATCAGTTTTGCAGCAGATACACCCTCTCCTACAGTATCCTTGACTCTGCACATTAGTTGGAGAAAGCCCCCATTCCTATGGTGTGATTGCTACAGATAAATACAGTGCTTACTGAAATCCATGACTGAACTATGACAGCAAAATTCCGGGCTTCATTTATCAATCCTAGGTTTTCAAATTTTATAGATGCAGCCTACTTCTCTTCTTAAACCAGCTTTCTGTTAATGGGATTTTAGTGAAGTTACAGGTTCCAGTGAAGTTACTCCTAGTCTACCTAGTGTGAATGGCAGAACACTCACATCTGCAAGCTGTGTTCACATACGAGGAGATACCATAGAGAGGCCAAAATGATTGCCATTAAAATAAGACCTTCTTTGGCTTTGAAGGGTTACAGAGACAAAGGCAGAGAGGAATAAAAGGGTTGTCTGTCTGCTAGAGAGGTTGCTGGAAACCCTGAGCTGCTTGTGAGTTAGTTTCAGAGGTCTAAGGAAAAAATGTCTTCTCTAAAACCTAAAAAAGTTTCATCTCTGGAAACTGTAGTGGGTCTGTTTCTACAGTTTAAACTATTTTCCCACTTCATGTTCAGTCAACCTTGCTGTTTTGTTCTTGAATGAAATCTGCTCTCAATCTGAAAATAAAGAATCTCCACATCTTACCTACACTTCATAAACTGGTTGCCACTAAACAGTACTCCCTGTCCAGCATATAGCAACTATTACGTTCATTTCAGGGGCTAGTCTGCCCATTATTTTGTCTAGTGTGATTTGTATCCTTATAGCATAGATACCTTATCTAGTATAGTACAATTGATCTATCAATAATGCAGTTGAATGTGTTGTTGTAACTTACTCAATAAACAACTAAACACCACTGACCCTGCAGTCTGTGTATCAGCATTGCACACTATTTATACTGCCTTCTGCCCCTAGCATTTAATCCATTTATGTAATGTGATGCTTCTGAAAGCTAGTGACTAGACATGATGACTCAGGAGCTGTGTTCTTTCAGGGAGCTGTGTTGTAAAAACATTGCTGGCATGGGAGGACTTTTCACAGGAAAAAGCACCTAATTAGTACTCATCTTGTTCCCGGTAGGATGAAAAGAGGTGACATGGAGGAAAATGAATAGCTTTTGGAGAGTTTGTATTGTCTTGTGAGTGGGGATTTTAGTGATAAAAAAGTATGCCTGAGCCTACCTTGTATTCCTTACCTTTGCATCCCTTCCAAATTAGCATCCTCTGACTTTTTTTACCAGTAAAACTCTGGAGCAGCTCCAGTGATTGGAGTGGAAACAATCAGAACAATGTTAGTAGTGAGAGAATTCAAAATGGCTTTGGGAATTTGTAGTGGATATAGAAAAGAAACCAGTCAAATCACCACAGACATTTGGACAAGGCCCATTCCAGCAAAGCCTGTGAATACCATCCTTGCAGACCATAAGAGCTTAATTAAAAGCTAAGAAAAATGAGGTAGCATGATCTTGACCATACTAGAGGAGTCTTTCAGAAATGCTGTTCTGACTGGCACAAGCAAGGAAAGAGTTAAAACTTAGTATGCATAGCAGTTGAATAAAATGTGAAACAGCACATCCAAATGCCTTTATGTCTCATTTAAATGGTTCAAAAGCATGGACATCCACTTCAATAAAAAGTATAATTCACTGTCTGTCTTATGCTTCCTAATGATGTAATGTTCATTACAACTACAATGTGCAATACTTATAAACAATACACCTTGACTTGACCAAAGAGCTTATAGGTATATTTATTGAGTGACCTGCAGTAAAAAAACTGATTCATCCTCAAAATCATACCATTCTATTTACATGGATTGAAAATACTCCCTGTCTTCATAATGCTCCTGAGAATTGTCTACATCTACTTCTTTGGAGTGACAGCGAACAAATAGTGATGTTGAGCAGCTGGATTCACAGAATGGATGAGGTTGGAAGGGACCTCTGGAGGCCAACTTGTCCAATCCCCGTTCCATCATTTAGGGTGGGATTCAGTTTGAGGTCGGCACTTGCATTTCCATATAAATGTATCCCAGTAGATATGTAAGCTGTGTGTAAAACCTTCCATGATAGTCAAAGGAGATGTTGGACTCAGTTCAGTTGAACACACAAGTCTAGTGCATTTGAGATGTCCTCAGATAATTCACCTTCATTGCATTCATTGCATGTAATAGCTTTTTAGGATCTTCAGGGTATACTGACTAGCCTCTGACTGCCTCCCTAGAAGTGTGCAAATCATAGAATCACAGAATCATAGAATGGTTTTGATTGGAAGGGACCTTTAAAGGTAATCTAGTCCAACCTCCCTGCAATGAGCAGGGTCATCTTCAACTAGATCAGGTTGCTCAGAGCCCCGTCCAACCCGACCTTGAATGTTTTCAGGGTTGGGACATCTACCACTTCTCTGGGGAAGCTGTTCCAGTGTTTCACCACCCTCACTGTGATTTCTCCCTCACATCTAGTCTAAATCCATCCTCTTTAGTTTAAAACCATTACCCCTTGTTCTATCGCTAAGCAGGGCCTACTAAAAAGTCTGTCTGCATCTTTCTTATAAGCCCCTTCTAAGTATTGAAAGGCCGCAGTAGTGTCTCCCCTGAGTCTACTCTTCTCCAGGCTGAACACCCCCAACTCTCTTAACCTTTCCTCACAGGAGAGGTGTTCCATCCCTCTGATCATTTTTGTGGCCCTCCTCTGGGCCTGTTCCAACAGGTCCATGTCTTTCCTGTACTGAGGACCCCAGAGCTGGACACAGTACTCCAGGTGGGGTCTCACCAGTGCAGAGTAGAGAGGCAGAATCACCTCCCTCAACCTGTTGGCCATGCTTCTTTTGATGCAGCCCAGAACACAGTTGGCTTTCTGGGCTGCGAGTGCACATTACCAGCTCATGTCCATCTTTTCATCCACCAGTACCCCCAAGTTCTTCACAGGGCTACTCTCAATCACTTCATTGCCCAGCCTGTATAGGTACTGGGACTTGCCCCAACCTAGGTGCAAGACCTTGCACTTGGGTGTCCCATACATCTTCTGTCATATCTGTGAGCCCCATGAAGACTCAGATGCCCTTGGTAATTTCAAGTGGTTCTAGGCACCTGCGTTTGTACAACCAAATTAGTATTTCATTAGAGTTGCTTTGCACTGGAATGCATGAGTTATTAATAGAGGATGCTAGCTTGTCACCTCCCCATTAAAGCCAGGATTCTGTAGCTTTAGGTCAAACTATTTTTTTTTCTCATTTTTCTTTAGCTCATTATAGCACCAGACCTCTTGGGGTTGTCATAGACTTTTTTGGTCTCTTGATTTTCTTGTGTCTTGCTTTTATTGTCTCTTAATTTTGTTTCTCAGTTGTTGATCTGCCTCACAGACCAAGACAGAATTTCTCAGAATGAGGTCATGAAACTAAAGTAAGTTTTCAGGTAAAAGATTGTTCTGGTTTAAGCCCAGCCTGCAACAAAGAACCACAAAGCCACTCACTCACTCACTCCTCCCCCCCCCAGGCTGGGTTGAGGAGGAGTAAATATAACAAAAGGCTCGTGGGTTGAGACAAGGACAGGGAAGGATCACTCACCCATTATGGTCATGGGCAAAAGACAGACTCAACTTGGGGAAAAAAAACAAAATCAATTTAATTTACTACCAATCAAACCAAGACAGAAAAATGAGAAGTAAAACCAAATCTTAAAACACCTTCCCCCCACCCCTCCTTCCTTCCCAGGCTCAACTCCACTCCAATTTTCTCTACCCCCTCCCCCACAGCAGCGCAGGGGGATGGGGAATGGGGGTTGGGGTCAGTTCATCACACATTGTCTCTGCCGCTCCTTCCTCCTCAAGGGGAGGACTCATCACACTCTTCCCCTGCTCCAGTGTGGGGTCCCTCCCACGGGAGACAGTCCTCCACAAACTTCTCCATGTGAGTCCTTCCCATGGGAGACAGTTCTTCACAAACTGCTCCAGCGTGGGTCCTTTCCATGGGCTGCAGTCCTTCAGTCACAGATTGCTCCAGTGCGGGCTTTCCCATGGAGTCACGGCCATCTTTGGGGACATCCCCCTGCTCCGTCGTAGGGTCCTCCCCGGGCTGCAGGTGGGCATCTGCTCCCCCACTCCTCTCCATGAGCTGGGGGGGGACAGCCTGACGTCTCACCACGGGCTGCAGGGGCATCCCCTCCTCCCCCACTCCTCCTCCCCCTCCTTCTGCACTGACCTGTCTGCAGAGGGGTTCTTCTCACATTTGAATCCCACTAGTCACTGCCGGTTCCCCCTCTTAAATCTGTTCTCCCAGAGGTGCTACCACCATCGCTGATAGGCTTGGCCTTGGCCAGAGGCAGGTCTGACTTGGAGCCGGGGAAGCTTCTAGCAGCTTCGCACAGAGGCCACCCCTGCAGCCCCTCCCCTGCTACCAAAACCCCACCACACAAACCCAAAACAAACATGAGATATATCCCCAGGTACTGAATGTAGCCCACACGGTAATTTTTCCTCAGAGCCATATGAGCTGCCTTTGAGGACACAAGCAAGTCACGAAGGTGCCAAGCTGTGTTCCAGCAGTTCCCCCTCAGGAGCTTCCCCATTGGTTAACCAGACAATTTGAGTGAAAGAAGGGTGCGTCATCTCACCTGTAGTGTGGAGTGCCACAGACAAAGATGTGTAGTGGGCAGTTGCAACAGGGCTACTGAGGTGTGGTAATGTATCAGGGCAGAGGTTGATACTCTGGGCATGGTTGCTACGTTCTTGAGAGGGTACAGTTTTGTTGTATTTCATCCCTGGTACTCAGGAGTCAACACTGGGGCCATGAACTCTTGATGAGCAATGGGACAAACAAGTCCAGGAATCATCTTTCATACTCAATTTCTAATTACTTAAAAATTAAGACTGTTTTTAATGAGAAGCATATGGTATATCTACTTCAATTCCATTATGACTTTATACGAGCATTTGTGGGCAAAGTTTCCCAAACCTATTTATTTTCAGTACTAAAGAAAAGAATGCAAATGAAGCAGTCTTGACAAATTCTAAGTAGATGGTCTTTTTTGAGTTCCCAGCATGAATTGTTATAATTTGCACTTGTATCACATGTAAAACCTCCACTGCAGGAATTCAAGAACTGCTGCAGCAAAGAAAAAGAAAATGCCATCTATGCTGTGGATCAAAAAGCATCACATTTACTCAAAATTTTTATCCATAAAATGAAAATTTCCAAAAGAAAAGAGGTACTAATGGAGTTCTCTAAATTGTGCGTACATGAAACTGAAACTTAAATACATTGTGGAACCTGGCTACCTAGACCCACAGCATTCAAAATCAATTTACTGTGAAAAAAATCCATATGACTGATAAATTTGATGACGAAGGAACAACAGTCATTGGGAAGCTGAGGCAAAAGGCAGTAGCACAGGAGGCATCAGGCAGTAGCAGCTATGGACCAGAGGTGAGCAAAAGAAGGCAGCACAGCAATCTCTAGGAGCTGAGGAACAGCAGCTTCACTTTTCTTAGGGGTAGTACATCACCAAAGTCATCATGTGAGGCCCAGCAGCCAAACACTATAAGTCCCTGGCCTAGAAATCAGTGAGCAACAATCAGTGGACAACAGCTAGAAGAGCCAAATGTGTATGACATGGGTATATAACAAAGTGAAGCTCAAATTTTTGAATCTTTTAACATTACAGCAGCTAGACAAGCACCTAAAAAGTGAGTTCTTCCTAGCAGTGGCAGGCTTTGTTCATCCTACAAATGGTGCAGTTAAACTTGCATGTTTGTGCTACACACTCTTCTGAATGCCTTTTTAGAAGACTTTTATTTCAGTAGCACTAAAATGCGTACAATGAATAAGAAATAAATTGAAACTATATCATGGGTTTTAAAAGTTTTTAGAATTTTAAAAGGCACTTCTGGATACATTTCAAATTAAACCAGATGCAAAGTAGCTCTTTTATATTTAAGCCAATGCCTGAAGACCGCAAAAAAAAAAATCCTATCTATTACTTTCCTTGCAATAGTGGAAAGGCTAAACTTCTTACACATGCCTGTTTGGCTTAGGTTCTTTTCTGACTGAGTGCAACAGGATGGCCATCTGTCAACATGTGTCACCCAGAACCAGCTTCATCAGCAAAGAAAATGACGTCATTAGGTGACCTTCCACCCTACCTGCTGTTCAAAATGATGCTGTCTCAAATTGGAACTGTGCAGCTAAAGCCTCTGGGGAACACATGTGAAACATACAGCTAAAACATAGACGTGTTCCTTGAGACAGAATAACAATGCCTGTCAAGAACAGATTAATTTAGCAGGGAGGTAAGGGAAGGGGGAAGAAGAAAAACATGACCTCACTCAACAAAGGTTTTAATCCCTGAATAGTGAGCTATTCCTATGTAGAAAACCACAGACATTATAGAAGTTCCTAAAGGTGAGACAACTCTGCCCACCTAAGCAAAATTGTTATGGTTGTTTCAGAACTAAATCCTGCTTTCAAAGTTTTTGCTTGAGATTAATTTCTCCTTATGCTTTTCATTAGCTCAGTGGATATCTTTTTTGCACCTCTCAGACTAGCTGCTTGAGTCCTTTCCCACTCTAGATGCACTAGCTATCAGCCTCCCCCTTACATTCCCCCACTTCTTTACATTTTTTAACAAGTCTAGATGCCCTTCAGCTTCAGTATGCAAAAGACTGGGATCTTGCAATGGTGCTTCCCACTTACTCTGCTTCCTCCTGGACATTTCCAGGCTGTGGATCACAAGGCTAACATGAAGCAAAATGTAACATTAATTTCTTAAGTAACCAAAGCCATGAAGCATGCCCTAGGTTCTGATGGTTATTCTTTGGTCCTTTGGGTGTTCACTACCATTGTGCTCAGAAGTATTTTCTAATGGAAACTTCACTGCAGAGTGCTTCTGTGTGTTTGTTGAAGGTTCATGTAATTTACAATTGTTTACAGATGGATTAGTTCTACAGATATTTCCTATATTAAATATACCTCAAGGAATACCTGGTATACCATGGCAATACCAGATATTCTTAGTTAAAAAGTAAGTAGAAAAAGCTGCACATAGTCCAAGTGGATTATTTTTATGTAAATTAAGAAGAAAAAAATTAAATAGACATGGTCCTTTTATCTTCTAAGTAGAGCTGTAAGTAGACCAGACTCCTCAGAAGTCTGAATGACCAATGGAATACATTTCTCTCCTATAAAACAGAGATTTAAATTCTCCTCTCCCTCAGACGATCTTTTCTATGTGTAAATTGCTAACTTCCTGTGAAAAGATTTCCAGCGTAAGCATGATAAAATGCCTAGAAGTATCTCATGCTGGTGTTGGTGCGTGTGCTATTCCTATTTATGTTTATAGCAGAACAAAGTTTTTAGTGCAATAGAGTGTTGCTTTGAAAACACTCTCTAGGCCAAGATGTATGGTCAGTGTCAGGTACACAGAAGAAGAGTCTGTGCTACATTCTCCCGTCTTCTATGAAGCAACAAAAATGCTCACAGATACAAAATAAATGAAAATAAAATGGGTTACATGAGTATTTTCTAGTCAAATGTTCTTTATATATTAGAAATCTATTGTCACAGGTAAAAATCTCTGCTCTAATTCAGCGAATATGACTTACTATAAGGGAGACTGTCCAAATCCATATCATTTGTTACCCTTTAAAGCTAATGCAGTCCAGGAGTTTTTATAGCTTTGAGCACTTTCAATCTTCTCTTGACATCACTGTCAAGAGCATATGGATTAGTCACAAATAGACAAAATCAAAGTACTTTGTCCCCTAGAAACTCACTAAATCTTCACATTTGCAAATTTCCTTTAAAGACCCTGTCATCCCTTTCTCTTATTCACCAGGGTGTATTCACTTGGGGGGTTGGATGTTTTTTAAAGCTCAGGCTGGGAGCATGACTAGTCCATTCTAATTCTTTATGTCCATTCTAATGCTTTAATGCAACTCCAATAAAGGAAGTCAATGACATCTTACAACATCAGTGATTTGAAACTATAACATTTTTTTTTCAACTTAGATTAGTAGTAATGCTTTAACATAATGTTCCTGAGATTTTTTGGCCTTCCATAAACTGAAACAATATTGCCCCAGATTCAGCAATCATACTTTTCTGCTGCCTTTTTTCCAATGTTTCCAGGTACGAGCTTATTAAAGCATTACGTGATCTTTCTGCACTGCATATATATAATGTATAATATCTTTGATATTCTGTAAGCAATGGTCTACATCCCCACTGTCCACCTGTATAGGTATGCTGTCTGGGGTAGTGTTTCTTTTAACTGATAGCTATATCAGCAGAAGCCTTGTTATGAATGTAGTTTATACTAGAACAGACAGAAAAAGCTTACTTTCCTATATGGGGCTCTATTGTTTCAACTAAAATGGTATAGCTGAAATAACGAAATTTTTTAAGGGAAGGAACGGTGCCTTTTAACTGCAGATGTTAAAGCAGTTTACAGCTGTAAATGTATATTATCTTCACTTAAAATAGAAAATAAAGGAACAGATAGTGAGTTAGCAGCGAGGCCTCTACTGCCTCTAGAATCCAAGTCTTCTAAGTAATTTCTGATAATCTTGCAATATAGTGTCTACTAATATGCAAAGCAAGTGTTCAAGTGTTATGATACTCCACGTGAAATAAAAATGAATGAGTCTGCACTAGAAGAGCCTTATTTCAACAACGAGTTCTGAAAAAAAAAATATCAAAGGTCTTAACAAAAAAAAGTCATCCTGTAAAAAGAATAGAGACCACAGTGAAGAAGGTGAAAGTTTCTGCAGAATGGCAGTACCAGCTTTTGACAAGACCCAGCTGAAAAGGATGTATACACAAGGATTTCAGAAGCAGACAGATAAGTCGAGGTAAGCACAAACATCGACATTTACCACCACAAAGGAAAAATAAAGGCACTAAAGGAGAACTATCGGTGAAAAAAGAAGGGTGTGGATATGGCAGACGAATTAATCCTACGCATCCATTCATGTCAGACAGCAGAGAGGACAATAAGCAAGTGATAAGACAGTATGTCCACGACAGTCATTCAGGAACTCATCAGAAGTCTTTGTGCTGTTCCTTCTCCCTTTGAATTTATAGTAGCATTATGTGTTGTGGGGGTAAAAGACTAAGGAAGGTAACAATATTGCCACTAGAGGAATAAAACTGTAAAAGGGAATATTTTAATGTTTCATCAGATTACCTTGGAGGCAAGCATCATACTGAAACCTGAACTTCAATGTCACTGGAAGGCTGCATGTGGATTAAGCTAGTATGGCCTTTCATGTTACATGGAGATGCAGCAAATGGAAGGGAGAAGCCTAAAAGATTTTGGGCTGTAAGACTCTGGCAGTGTCCTTATTCTCTTACTTCTGCATCTGACCTGATATATTTGGGTGGTTTCATCCCTTTGCTTTCACTGTCCTGTAAGTATTGCTACCTGAGAACTGCTGAGCAGTGATGCAGACAGATGGCTGTAGGAACTGCTGCTGTATGAAGTAATGGCTTGAAATACACAGCATGGCCATGGGAAGGAAAATGGGAATGATGTCTTCTTGTGTCTGTCATGTGTTGGACAGAGATGAGACTTGGAAGGTGTCTCAGTGTTGACCAGGTAAGACTGTAAGGGATACATACATAACATAACTCTCATGCAACCTTAAGGTTAGAGTAGAATTCCACTTTAATAATTAATTTTGGAGCACACATGACTGAAAAAAAAAAGAGGAAAACTGGAGAGAAATGTTATAAACAATAAATGTGGATTTTTTTTTTCCAGATTCTTTTATTCTCTACTCTTTATTTTTCTATGAAGGCATCTCTATTACTGTTAAAAAACTGTAAAACTAATCACTTATTCACTTTGCAACAATACCAAGAGTTTTTAAAGATTTCTGAATGTTCAAATTTATGAAAATTCCAACCAAAACAGATTGTTTTTCTAAGACTATTGTAAATTCTTTATGGTAGAAGTTGATCACTGATAGAAATAACTGAATTAGAAATGGAAAACAAATGGATTGCCTTTTACATAGAAGTCCATGAAGAAAACCAAAACTTTACTCCAATTGCTTCTACACTGATGTTGAATTAGTGTAAGAAATTAGGTGGGGGAAGTGGAAGGCCTGGCCTTAAGTGAAGATAATGGCATAGCAGGAACCTCAGAAATGTGGTAGAAGGAAGGCAGTCAGTGCAACACAATAGTATTGCAGTGTGAAAGATACAGAAAATAACACGTAAGTCATGCCAGCAATTGACCAATGCAGTGTGTTATAAACCTTAGCATCAAAAAAAGTTAAAGACCTGACCACATTACCAAGCAACATGGCATCTACACAGATTAAAACCACAGGCCTAAATAGAATGAATACAGTACTGAGTCTGTGTTACTGCCTGCTAGGCAATACCACAGCATTGCCCGTGATGCACTGAGAAAGATCAGAGAGGCCTTAGGAGCGGGAATACAAAGGCATTAAAAGACTTCAGTTATCCTGTGTATGTTGGGCAAAAGTCATGCCAGGACATGAAGCAGAGAGGACATTTTTGGACATCGGGCATGACTGCTTTGTGGAACAGGCAATTAACAGGCCCAGAAAAGGGAGTGCATCCCTCCACCTGCAGCCAAGAAAAGTGCAGGATCTGGCTCCAAACCTTTCAGCTGAAAAAAAAAAAAAACATTACAGCAATGACCATCATGTACTTCTATTTCATGGCCCTACAGGAATGCCAGTGTCACTGAACACCTATGCAGAGGAGTTTTATGGAATTGAGAATGAATGCTTCAAAAAGTTGAAACAGTTTTCAAAATAGAAAGCATCATGAACTCTCAGAGAAGCGAAAAAAGAGTTTGAAGACAAAGAAACTAAGGGAATCAAAGCTACTATTGCAGCCTTCCGGGGTATTAAAATATCTGGGACAGGAACGCACTTCAGAGAGTCCTAAAGCGCTACATGACCAGAGCACCTCAGAAGCACCCAGTAAGGGCATCCTTGAGGGCATCCAGCAAGGGTGAGACCTCTGCAGAAATGCTGACTCAATTTTTTTGCAGTGTTCATTGTGGAAGAAACTGGGAGATTTCCAACTAAAACCTTTTTCTGTAGAGAAGCAACAGGGTTATTTTTTCTGAAATAGCAGAAACTAGAAAAGAACTTATGGGATGAATCGTGAAAATGGGTATTAACATTTGCCTGTTTCTATCACAATCTTTTCCACAGTTGCTTCATATTCAACCATACAACATAGAAAAGTGATCAGTAAAGTGATGAAGCTTGCTGATGATAAAACTCTAGTGAGACTGAAAAATCACAGGACACAGGACAGAGTGACAAAATCAGTGTAGATAAAGGAAATTGATTTTAGGTTGAAAAGCATTCCTACCTTCACATTTAAAATGATGGCTTCTGATGTGTCCTTACATTTCAGGAAAAAGGGCTTGGGGTTATGATAACTCCAGGAAAACATCATCTCAGTAGCTGGCAGCAGTCAAAGAACAAACAAAATATTGGGAATTATTATGAAAAAGCATAGGAAACAAAACAGAAATCACCGTACTGCTGCATATGTTTGAGGTTTGTCACTGCTTCAAGTAGTGTGGACACATATGATAAAATTTCAGAGAAGGACAACAAGGTCAGTTAGAGGCACTGGACAGCTTTCATACAAAAAAACAAGTAGTAGGCTGGGATTGCTTATCCTGCAGTTGAGACTGTTTGGGGAGAAATATGATTCAGGTCCACAGATTAAGTGGGAAAAAAAAAAGTGTAGATAAATGACAGGCTAAATTCAACAAAGATAAATGAAACTGATGCACAGAGTGAAAAACACACCTAGTCTCTGCCAAGGCAAGGAATAGAGGCCGTCAAGCAAAGCTGGATGCGAAACAAACACAAGGAAGTGTACATCGCAGAATAGCTGGCAGGCTGGTGGACTCCTTGCTGTATGATGGCGTGGATGCCATACAAGTCCAAATGAGGATGGAGAAGAGAGAGAAATTGAGGATTACTGAATACACAAAGCAAGATAGGCTAAAAAAAAATCATTGTATTGAAAAATTGGGAGCCTGGAAAAATCTTAGGGGAAATTACCATTGATGCTGATCCCATGGGAATCCATATAAGGGCAACTGTTGGAGACAGAAAACTGAGCAAGACAGACTCTTGATATGAACCAGTGAAACCATATTTATAACATAGCTATGAATTTTAATACAAAAAAAAATTACAAAGAGCTTTGATTATGGATCTGAAAAAGAAGAGGTGGCTAATCAGAAAGACTACTTTAGACAGTGGAATAGGTGGAAGAGCATTCTGAAAAAAGGCAGTTGTTCCACATACTCATCACATGTACTTGGAGTGGTTAAATGAGAAGAGCACTCGTGAAAAAAACCCCACAGCTAATTTTAAAAAACTTCACTGCTGTACTGTAATGACAGTCACGGAAAAGATATCTTCCCTATTCTTTAATTTTTGAGGGATTAAAAAGGTTCTGTTATTTCATTGTTTCTAAGTTTTCATGTGTATTTTGCCTATTGTAGGTTTAAAATATGGTAAACCATACAAAAACCTCTTTTTTTTTACTACACTGAGCTAGACCTAAATCAGGAAGTATTGCATAGCTGAAGGAGAAATCTGGTCTCCTATGAACTCAAACTCACCCTCCGAAGAAAAGTATCTCAGATAAGTCATGATGCCTACTTTGCAAAAAAAACTTCTGAGCCATCTCATCCTCCTTTACCAATTCTTTGATGTAGTCCACTAAAAAATGAAATTTCCTGGAGTATCTGGATGAGTTTTCACTTGATATAAGAAGGACACTTTTTACAGGTAAGGAATGATTGCTGGAAGTGACTTATTGATATGCCCCTCCTCTCCTCTTAAGGGAGGGTGAACCTCCAGGGTGCATTGCGGTGGGTATAGATGAAATCTGTTCCATAACAATTCCCTAAGCAACACAGTCTGCAACCTGAGATGTTAGCAGCACCAGGGAAGCTTGGTATGCTGACTCTAAGAGAAACAACACAGAGGGTGGAGTGGAGTGGAGACACCGCAGCCAGGCTCTCTGATATCACTGCAGGGGTGGGGAACTGGAACTACTGGAACAAGAGTTGAAGGTCCCTGCATTGAGTCCACTGAAGCAAGCCTTGAGGTGACTCAATGGGGTTCCGTCAATGCTATTGTCTTACTTCTGATTTATATCATAAGTGCCCAGTTCTGGAGTTGTGACACACTAAATCATGTTCTCTGGGTGAACTTTGCTCATTATAATCTCATTGTAATACCAAAACACACCTCCATCCCAAAAGCTACCCGCCTCCAAGGTGCAACCACCCCTGACTGAGCACGAGCCCTGAATTTTCTCTAGCATATACCTTTAAAAGTAAAGCAAGGAGATTTTACACCAATCATAATAAAGGTATGTATGACTAGAGACCCTCAAGCTCCACCTAAAAAATAAGAAAATATAAAAGGGCTTAAGAAAGGAGGAATGCTAGGGAAGACACCATCATAGACAAGTTGGGAGGACATTGCTGACTTCTGGGATCGGTCAATGGGCTGAACCTCTCTTCCCCCCCAATAGGGATGCCTGTTGTGTGAGATTCAAACCCTTGGTAATACTGAGTGCTTCCCTGGGAAACTTAGAAATCTCTATAGAGATTTTCCGTAATTTATTGTGCTTGTAGTCAACTGTATTATTATTTGCACATGCTTTGCAGACAGTGTATTTCTCACCGGCAATTCAAAAGAACCTGTACTCCTGTTGCTTTAATAAACTTTATTATTCATTAAAATCTAGCCGTGATAGTTTGTTGAACATGACCAAAGTCCTTACATCTGGCTGTGATAGTTCATTGAACGTGACTAAATTGAAAGTACAGTTCACTATTTATGCATCCATATTCGTGACAGTTCAATACATTGAATGCAACTGGACTTACTGTGCTGAACTGTGTATCACCCAGAATCTTAAGCCTAGCCGCCCCCAGTCCCTCTGGTATCTAAGGACAAGCTGGAATGCAAGGGGCTTTATTTTCTGCCAAATTTCTTTACTCTTTAACGCAACAGGTAGCCCATTTTTTCCCATAGCATAAGGTTCTTAACAAATAGAATTCCTTTGCAAATATTTTTGCTAGTTGACTTGTCTTTAATAGACTAATTACCCTGCATTGTCAGAAAATTATTCATAGTGATAGCAGGCAGTAAGTATCTCAGTTGGCACTTTTCTGAAGGTAAAAAATCTTAGAAGAGAATAAATGTAAGTCTAATTTTGTCCCACTTCTTTTGAAAGCTCAAGAAAACCTAAGAATACTATGTGCTTACCTGCTCACTCCTGAGGGTTCATGTTTACTATTATTTATATTTGGATGTGGAAATTAGGGTACATGAGAGATTTTTACAAGTGTTTAGTACACGAGAGGTTTTTATAAGTGTTTAAACAAGGTAACTTTCGGTTTCTCAAAAAATCTTACCAAAGTAAAGGGCAAAATGAACAGTGCACTTGAATCTTAAAGTGCAGTGTTCATTTTGCCCCTTAATTTGGTGAGACCAGCATTGAATTTCATATCTCAGACATGAGTATAATGAACAGACATAAGATAAAAATGAATCAATTCATGAGGTACCGAAATATAACTGTCAGTCATGAGGAAAAATATATAGCAACATAAAACAGGAGAGCACAGGGAAAAGCATTCAAGATAGTATGCAAAAATGGTTTGTGTTTAGATGGACAAGATATAGTCATGACTTCAACAAGACCCACATCTTTCTTATAAAAATGCCACAGAATCTGTATGTAAATTTATCTTATGATTGGAAAAAGGCTAATCTCAGATAGTTTTGACCTAAGCAGCTTGAGTCTGATGAACAGCAAAGCCATAGCAACACGGACAGCAGACACTCATTGGGTACTACAGTGCTTGGGTGAAGCCATGATTTCATGATCCTCAGCACAGGCTGTATTACTGTTAGTACCTCAGTTATTTTGACTAGGACTTTATGAACTACAGCCCTCCTTTCTCAGTAACATTATGGTAATTTTAAGCTCTGTAAATAGCCTGTGATCTCAGTTCTTCATCTCAGTCAAAGACTAATGTGAGTACTTTAGTACCAGTTCAGGTTTTGCTCCAGAATCCTTAAAAGCACCATAATGCAGCATTCATTTATAGCAGTGCAGAAGGAAAAATGACACCTACTGAGTTATGCTAAGGTTGCTTCTGCAATCTGATGGTTTCAACTAATATTTCCATTTCAAAAGTGAACATGCATTATTCTAACTAGCTTGAAGACTGGGGAAGGCACAAACCTCAGCAAAATGTTTGCTATTCCACTAGCTGGACCTTAAATTTCAATGAGATGAGAAACAAGATATAAACTTTGCAATGGTTGATTTACAACAGAGGACAACAAGGACTCATGAATTAGAGACTGTTTTAATTGATTTTGTATACATCATAAACTACAGAAAGCTGATTAAATGGCTTGTAGAAGGCTTCAGTGAGTGATTTCCATTCCAGAGTTGTTCAATTCTTTATTAAAGGGCACAAAAATATACAAAAGTGCATGGGATATTGGTTTTTCAATTAAAAAAGAAAAGCAATATCGAAGGTCCTACAGCTGGCAGAGATCTTAAGAGTCATCCTGGAAACAAGATGAAAGAACATGGAAAACTACAGAAACCCATTAACTCTGGCACAGAGAGTTTTGGCAGAGGGAATTTTAGATAGTATTTAAATTCATTTCAGTTGCCTGTAATTAAGGTATCCAAGCACACTGTATTCTTATGACTTTTTCTTCAATTTTTTTGATTCCTCCTGACTATTTCCTGTTTCATCTGTTCTCTGAACTCAGGACAGGTGTATGAGCTCAATGCAATAAAAGAAGGCTGAAGATACATATCTCAACTCAGATGAGGCTTTAATGGCAGTTGGCAGTTAATGGCAGTTGGTACCTATGCCAGTTAAGAGGTACAACAAAGCCAAAAAGCAGTCTGGATCCAGAAGAAATAAAAGCTTCACACAACACTTCAAAGGGTTCTTGGAAAAAGACTCTCTGCTGTTTCTTTTCCTTCCTAGTAAGAAGTGCAGTGTTTCTACCTCATCCCCAGGTGAAGGTCTGGATCCATGGGTTCATCAGTTCTGAATTCATCTGCTCTTGGAAATTACTATTTTATGATTTAAGATTATGAAAGAATAATCCTTTGCTTCAGCCTCTATTTTAATAGTGCTGGATGACACTGTTTAAGACTGTTAAATCACAGAGCAAATGCCAGAAGAATATGAAATTGGAAGGAACATCCTGGGATATCACATCCTGTCTTCTGCCACGTCGTGCAAAGCTTGCTTTTTAGAAATGTTATCAAGCTACACCTTAAAGATATATTTCTTGTTCTGCACAACTCATGACAGAAGGCTGCCTTCAAATCATACCCTAAAAAATTAAAACTCTGTCATTTCCAGCCTAAAATGTATTCTCGATCAGTTTATTTCCAAATATTGCTGTAATATTGTACTCTTTTTTTTAGGGTGTTTGCAGAGAGATAGAGACTTGTGTGACTGGGCTTTCTGTTTTGAGATTGTTCTGGAGACTTTCAAGAAAATACAATGAGGGGCAGGGGGCTGTCTTGCAGATAGCAGACTCCTACTAGTCCTGTTAAAAAGTCAACAGCTTGCTAGAGGTGAGAGGCTCCTGCCACCACAGCAGAGCAGAGGAAGCTCAGTATTTTTTCTCTATGTTTGATAGAAGCCTGCCAGCATGTCTGCATTAATCCTAAAGTGCTGCTTTTTGCCCACATGACAGCAAATAGTTGTGTAAAGCATGTACAAAGGTGTTGTAAGGTACTGGTGAGAGATCTGGGCTATGGAGGGAGAAGAAAGGGTGCAGAGGCAGGAAGAGGTAGAAAGATTGCAGTAGGAGCCTCAGCAGATGTGATAGGAGGGAAAATTGAGGTGTAGCAAGTGTGATGTTAGTGGGTACTGCAAAAAGGAAATGGAAGAAAACAAACCTACGGGAGATGGCATTTCAATATCTCCTTTGCTCTTGGGAAAAATGCACATCTTGAGCAGTGTCCTGAGCTTACCTAATCAATACACAGCAATTATGTCTATCCCTAGCTTTTAGTTCTTCAGGCTCAATACATAATGCCTTTGCCTTCTTTAATGAGATAGCATGTTTGTTCTTTGACCAACTTGCTACTTTTCTATGTATGGTACACTTCCATATGTTTAATAGCATGACAGGGAAGGTGGCATGTTTGTTGGTTGTATGATACTAATAACCTTGGGTGGGAGGGAGACCAGACTTAGTTCAAGTAGGGCTACCTACATTTGAGATACACAGTTGACACCAGCCAAAAAAGAGGGAAAATGATGGATAAAAAGGGCTTATCCACAAACTTCTTATATTTTTAATTTGTACACACACACAGCAAAGTACCTGTGGGATGTGGCATAATTCTTATGCTCAGCTGAGGTCTCTGTGTCCTAGATATGTCAAAAAGTTCCCTTGCAGAGCACTTCTTTGAGGTCTAGTTCCTGTTTTCTGCTAATGAAGTAGAGCATGTTTCCCCATTTCTGCCCATCCTTTTCCGTCTTGAAAGAGTTCCTTAGCAGTTCAGGCAGGAATTGGTCATGAGACGTTACTAGGGGACACACCAAAAAAGTACCTTAGTAACCCCTTGTTGATCTTAGTGGAAATGGTATCCTCAGCAGTATAGTTCTGTGCTAAAACTATACAGTCAAAATCAAGATTTTTTTTTTTGCTATTATGTGTTTACTTCTTATTCTAGGGACCTGACTTTGTTCCAGCATGATAACAGATTTTTAAATTAAGACTTAGAGTAAATATTCAACATCAAGCATGTGAGAGTGCCTCAGCTGAAAAGATCTATCTATCTATCTATCTATAGATATAAATTTCAGGTGATTCCTCTTAATAGATAGGTGAAAGTCAGTATTCAGTGCAGCTGAAATGAAAAGTAATACTTCCACATACTGATTGAAGAGGATCCCTTTTAAAGTTTTATTTCTACGGTGAAAGAAATTAGCATTAATTCAGATTAATTTGAAATCAGCATGAAATATCTTTCCCTACTAAGATGACATAAAGCAAAGCTAACTTTTCATCTCAACCCTTAGTTGAATAAAACACTATTTTAAGGGCCAAATTTGTACTGAAATCTGTAAAGTAAATAAAAATAACAAAAAAAACTATTGAAAGGGGTAGCAAAGAAAGATATCAACCTTGGACAATGTTAGACCCAAATAGCTCACCTGCTCCAACCATTTAAAATTCATTTGCTAGGTTTCACAGAAGTGACTATTAGCACAAATGAAAGTACCATGTCTGCAAGTTGTTACAGGTACCTTTTCTCATGGGCCAAATACCACAGAAAGGCAATATTGCTAATTTGAACTAAATCTGGCCATTTCATTTGCTAATTCTTCTCCTGAACAAAAAAAGGCCTGGTTTAGTTTGATTACACGTATGAGACCTGTTATTCAAGGACTTTGGGCTCAGACCTGAAAATGAAATTAAGCCTGCTAGACAGATCCTCACTGAAATAGATGCGCACATGTGTCTGGAAGTGCAGCCTCTTCCCAGTCCAGCAACATAAGGACACTTAAGGGAATATGGAATGTTCTGCACGGTGTGATTTAACAACACAATTTCCATTAGCTTTAATGAGAGTTGCACAATTAAATCTTCACGCAACCTGCTAAAAATTAGTCTTCCAATTTAGTGCATAAAATAATAGGCCCACTTTAAAATGTGAAAGAATAGGGTAGGTGAATAATTTTTGGAAAACGCATATGCCTTAGGTTGATTAGGCACTTAAGAAGAGGGAACAAGTTAAATATATGGTATGAATCTTTTTGAATTAGACAGTAATAGAAAAACAAAGTGTGAAATGTTTGTAATTCTTCATTATGAATCAGGTAAATAACTAGGTTTTCTCTATTTCAACAGCCTATGTAAAAGGATGTCTAATTAAGCCTTTAAGTTTTCTTCCACCAATTAAATATACAATACACAAACCTTAAGAAACGTAAAAGCCTTCTTTATGCACAGCCAGCAAGATTCACAGTAGAACAAAAACAAATAAACTGCTCTTCTCCTAATTTTTTCGCATATGTCTGTCCCATTAGAAACACCTTTGCCAGAAGAAACATTCTAGCCTTTTCATTGGGGAACAAGTGGAGATTATTTTAGACAAGTTCTGCAGGGGGGGTGAATTTCTATATTGATAAATCATTGCTAAGAAACTTGTAAATAGCTCTCATATACCAGTGGAAAGCAAAAGCTTAAAACAGCTTTTCAAGTCCCTTTGGAAGCCAAAGCAGGCTGTGGATCACTAGTAATTTTGACTCAAATAGGATATTCTACCTTACCAATAAACTGCTAGATTCTGCGGAAACCTTCATCTCCCAACTGGATTTCAAGTACAAGGAGTAATCACTGCTGTAGATGGTTTTTTTTTTGATGCAGCTCAATACTATAAGTAATTATATACCAGGCTTCAGTGTTTTGCTGGGTGTATATTGACAGTTAACAGCTTCCCACATATGTTGTACTTAAAGGCAAGCTGTATTTTTACCTATACAGCCATATCTAGGTACAGCAAAGAGGCTTCACTGGTGCATTTATTCATGGCCAAAGTACAAACTTAACATTCACAAAACTTTCCTCCTGAGGCTGTAAGTGTGGAGAACCACTCCAAATCCACACAGACTGCTCCTATATTTGAATATTGAACACATTTTTTTGCTACTGTCCGAGCTCTTTCACTATCAAGAAATTTACAAAAGAAAATTTAACACTCCTCCAGTGTTTCACTGTCCTACAAGTTAACCACACTTTATACGACTATATGAAAGGATGAAGTCCTGCCCATTCCTCTCAAAACCAGAGCTGAATAGGGAAGTAGACAAATCAGAAAAGATATGGGCTTAGATACGATCATCATAATGTAAGTACCTGTACTATCATCTTTGGTATTTCTTCTATAAGGCAAGGTCAATTTTGTCCCCTGCTCCCTCTCTTGACCACCACTCCTTACAATCTTCTTATTTCACAGCTATTCCCCTCAGAAGCAAATGTCTTGTGAACCTGTAAGAAAAAAATACTTTTTTTTCCAGGCAGAATATATTCAGAATGGCACTCTTGTATGTAACGTACATTTAACTGTCTCGGTAATCTGAAAGTCAAGAGGTAAACACTCCTCCACGGTGTATGAAGTGGGATCATTTACCACCTGGAATCTGAGTGCCACCTGTTGCAATGGAATTTGCTGGATGCCTATACTGAGATGTCCCTTTCCAACAGCATCAGCTGGGACTTTAACACTTCAGCCTGCAAATGGCATTAAATGAGGTTGAGAAGTTATTAACAGGCATCTAATATGCATGGTTTTACTGTATTCATGCTCTCCTGTGAACTTCCTAAGCTGGAATACAGCAGGTAAAGATGGTCAATGTACATTTTGATAGTGAGTTTCTTGCTTACAGCAGGGTACAAGAAATGGGTCCTGAGTTTTTCAGTCCTGTTTTTTCTCTAAGTACTCCAATTTTTGCAATACAGAACATCATTCTGAGTTGAGTCTAAGTGACGTTAAGTGACCAAAAAGCAGACAGCAGAGGTAAGCTTCTGGAAAGAGAAGCAAATAATAATAAATGACTATAAAATGAAGAAGATGGCCCATGCCAACAGGGTCACTGCATATAACTGATGAGAACTGATCACAGAATCAGTACAAAAGATTTTCTCAGATTTTTTTCTGGTGCCAAATGCAAATAAGAAACAGACAAAACTGGATGCCAAAAATGCACACTCGATCCATTTCAGAAAAGCATTTGGGATTCTGAGATCTCTAGAGATATATCTGCAGTGGAAAAAATGATACACCAACTGGAATGAAAAGCAAGAAATTTAAAGGGGAAGAGCAGAGGCTGGAAAGCTTTTTCTTAACTTTGGTAACTTTTGCACAGCAAATGAGGGTTCAGAAATGGACTGATAACACCTGCTCATGCTCTGAAGCAGCTGCTGCCAGACTAAATCATGGTCCTTGGGAATGGAGTCAATTGTCAGGTGAAAATTCAGCTGCAGAACCTAAGCTGCCAACTGGGAGTGGCCACAAGTCTCATAAGATACTGGAAATGGGTTCCCCAGCAGGAAAGCTCTGGAAGCACGATTAAAAAATACCTACTCACAGGAGAACAGTGCCTGTGAGTGTTACTTACAGTGGATCACTCAGGACAGAGATTAATGAAATATGCAGTTGGAAAAGAAAATGTTACCCATTAAAAATGTCCCTGTAAGACATTAGTCATGCCTCCCAGTCTTTGTCATTGACATTCTCATAATGATAATAAAAGACACAAAAGCCAAATAGAAAATGCTAATAAGATGTAGTATAGGCCATATTAAAACCAGAACAATTTTAATTTGGGAAAAAAATGCTTTTTAATGTGAGAGCTGGTCTGTGGAACCACTTTCCAGGGACTGACTCACTGCTGTTTGGATTCTCATGTAATGATTAAATGGCTGATGGATCAACTTCAGCTCAGTGACAGAGATGAAGTTTATACCTAGTGTTTTGTATCTTTCCTCAGACTCTTGATTTTGGAGAAGCCTTCAAGCCTGGTGATTTTATGATGATATTAACTCTGAAAGGCACTGAGATATGACTAGATCTTGAAGCACTACAAACTATGTTCATGAGATGAATTATCCTAATTAATTATAAATCTATGTAGAAATTATAGCTCAAAAATTCATCTTTAATCTAATGCTTACTGAACTATTTGAATTAATCTTCCCTGAATGCAACAATGTAGATATATTGGCCTTTTGTTCTGCATGCCACTTTCACCACTTTCTCTCCTGGTATCAAACAGAGGATACAGCGCTCACAGCTATATCTCATGCCCTACAATTATTCACTGAAACAGGATTAACCATAATGACGAGATTTGGAACAAGTCAGTGTCCTAATATGTCCTTTCCAAGCATGTTAGAATTTGGAACAGAAGCCACAACACAGAAGCAAATAGAAGAAAAAGCTCATAGTATCTATATTTTACTGGCAGACTATTACCACTTGTATCTAGAATAAACGGTCATGTTCTCTGGCAATACTTTCCCAAATGATTCATCATTTGTGCTAACATCATGGGGTGCTAGGACAATGATTCTCTGTGCCCAACCATACACGTACACACTTGCCCATACACATACATGCCCTCCTGAAAATTTGTGTTCTCTTGCCCACCTCTACCACATGGAGCAAACTTCAGTGTGATCTAGCAGTGCAGACACTCACCTGAGCCAGTATCACCAGAGTCAGTCATTCAGGTGAGCTCTGTAGTGAAGTTACACAGTGAATTGCCTGCTGTGATCCTACCCTGGGCCATGAATGCCCCACTGTGATGATCTGACATCACAGCTCAGATAGATAGATTCTCTAAAAAAAAATCCTTTCTGATTTTTTATTTCAGACTGGCTTTGTATTTCCATTTCCATGCTGTGGTGCTCATACCACAGATTTGTGTAAAGATTTGTTTGTGAGGATGCATATTACACAAAGGAAACCCTGGTCAATAATCCATTTTTCCCACTGAAGCCATCCTCATTCTACTTAAATGCCTCTGAGCTGGCCACAAATCTGTTATAAAATAGTTAAAGTTATCTATTTCTTTAATAAGTGAAGCTTTTATAATGATTTCCACAGAACATTTTTCCTAATCTTTTATCACATTCTCCTTAGCAAGTAACTCTCTGGGGACATTTCTCAGCTGTAGAAAGAATCTATCGCACGTTGCATATAGGGTTATTAAAAGCATTACTTTTGTTAGACACTGCTATATTGATGTCCTCCTCAGCACATCTTCTAGATGCTAGATGCTCAATTCATATACAAAGTCTGTCTTTCACACAGCAAAACCATGTTTTAGGGCTTAATTTTATGCTGACTGCTGCTTCTGCCACCTTATCTCTGATCCAGTTACCTCTCTCTTTTTCAACTGGGGAAAAATTCTTTTGAAAACCTGTGGTTGAAGCACCACATCGTCACTGATGTTCCTATTTCCTGTTTTGTTCACACAACAGTTCAGAGTGGAATTTCCTTCATATTTTCCAGGTTAGATTAAGTAAAGCTGTTGCTTATTAATGTGAAAGGATTGACAACAGTATGTAAAGAAAAGCACTGTAAGTGAGATCATGTACAATTTTCCATTCAGAACCGTAATCTTAAATTGCAGCAACTGCTTTTATCCCATTATCCTGGCTTTTGGCTTCTCCTAAGGAGATATTTGCAATCATGCTGAAATTGAGCTGAACTATCTATGCCCATTAATGATTACGGGAGATGAACACTCCACTGAATCCACTCTAAATTTAGCCTTACTGGGTACTTACTGGGTAAGCTGCAAAGGGAAGTTTTCTGCTGACAGGCACCCATCTGACAAGCTGATGGTTATAACATCTTTTCTTGACTAACTTTCTTGGGTGAACTCATCTGACAATTTAGATGACAAGTAATTGGAATAAATTGAAAGAGAAATAGCCCAAAGTCAGTGTTAAATGTGTAAGAAAGTCCACACTTACTTTTCTCAGAAAGTCTTTAAAAGAAACGTGTCACTGCTGTCAAAATAAACAGCTATAAACAACAATCAGAAAAATATTTAGTAGACTAAAAGTGATTCTGGAATGAAATACATGCAAATATCTTTTTGCATGCTGTTGTTGACAAATTTGTCAATGACAGTACTATGGCCTTTCCTCTGAAGTCAATGATAATCTGCTGGTATAGGAACCACAAAGATTATTGGCAATAATATTTTGTTGGTAGATAGATATCCTGTGCTGAAGAAGCCTATTGATAATAAAGGTTTATCCCTCACAGAAGGGAACATTTTCTGCCAGCAATATTATACATTTTTGAAAAGGTCATTAGTGTAAGAGATGATTTAACAGAACATAATCTTCTCATTTTATAAGAAGTAATAAAATATCTATTATCTATATTCAGAGAACAACATTCTGCAACCAGACAGTTTTCCAGACAAGGGGACTCTATCATTATGATCATCTATTAGAAGCAAATACTTCAGCTTCCTGGCTTTCAAAGTTTGAGCATATTTTCCTTCCCTGACTTCTCTGTTTGTTCTTGCCAGTCATACTAACTCACCTGTCTCCTTCATGCTGGTGATGAAGTCTCTGTAGAGCTGGGATGCTGGATTCAGCTTCCAGAGACTGGAAAGAGTGGGTAGGAAGAAGAAGAAAAATCACCCCAAGATATAAAGCAGAGTAACCAAGGACATAGAAGGAAGAACTCAGCTGATGAACAAATGAAGCCATGTGTTTAGACCAAGACATGCAGGGGTAAAGTGTACCCTGGCAAATGTGAAGTTGATGTTGATTGTGAGAAGGAAATTAAAACAGGTAGCAAAGCTGTTGCCCTCATAAATGAAATGGGAACAAAATGGAAGTGTGTAACTACAGTGAGAGTGGGATACAACTTAAAAAAAGTCTGGATATGTTTCCAAGACAAAATACGTATTTTGCACCAGTTTTCAACAAGTACAGCAGTCCTGTGATGACAAAGTAGGTTGGTAAATGTAAATGAGGGTGTGACATTGGATTTTATCTCAGCTGAGAGGGAAGCAAATCTTAAAGAAGATAATGCATTTGAGAGCTTTGCATTTTAAAAAAGCTGATACCTGAATCATATGCACAAAATAAAGTGTTTAAAAAACGCCTGGTGAGCAGAGTGTAACATTGTTTGATTGCAAAATAGCAAATAAAATAACTATATTTTAGAAGAGGAAGAGTATGAGGGGAAGTGATCCAAATAACTATTATTAAATTAGCCTGATCTCAGGAACATGCAAGGCATTAGGACATACTGAGAAGAATAATGACTAAAGATATGTAAAATAACACAAAATAAATAGAGGCTGGTCAAAGGTAGACTGTGTCAGTATTGATCTTTCATTAGAAAATGAAAGCTTTTCCACAGAAAAGCAATCTCTCTCTGAATTTCAGTAAGCATCTGATATGAAGTCACATAGAAATTATTAGGCAAACTAGAGGAAACAGGGGTGAGAAGTCAGTAAAGACTCTTCAGTCTTGCTGTGAAATAAAGCAAATTATTCTGAATTAGGCTCTGAGCTGCTTTGGTTTGGCTGTTTCTTGTATCTGAGCTAACTCACAGCTGGAATTTGCACACTTGTCTGCAGGCTGAAGTCAGTTAAAAATATTCCCAAAGACAGTGGCCTGCTTGGTTTAGTAAAGCAAAGGCTAAAAGCAAACATGTAAATACACCAAGGTAGTAAGAGCCTATAGGGAAAATAGTTATTTGGGCTGAAAGAAAAATTTGGCAAAAACCAGCTGAGAATGAACTGGCTGCAGCTAGTTATAAACTGGACAGTAGATGTTTGTAACTGGGAGAAAAGTGGCATCCTGGTCAAATCTGCCCATGACAAAATGCTACCTAATTTCAGGACAGGAGAGTGGGGGACCCCAATACTTTTATCTGCTACTATGTATGGCAAACATTTTGTCACACCACCAAGTCACAGCCTTTAAATCACGCCACAACACACCTTCACTCTAGCTTTTTATTGCAACAGTACAGTAACACCAACATAGAATCATAACATCATAGAATATTTTGGGTTGGAAGGGACCTTTAAAGGTCATCTAGCCCAACCCCGCTGCAATGAGCAGGACATCTTCAACCAGATCAGGTTGCTCAGAGCCCCATCCAACCTGACCTTGAATGTTTCCAGGGATGAGACATCTACAACCTCCCTGGGCAACCTGTTCCAGTGTTTTACAACTCTCATCATAAAAAAATTTCTTCCTTATATCTAGAATAACATGCAATTATTCTTTAGATATGGCTTTTTGTTTCGTGCAGGCATACCATGCCAGTACATTAGCCACACTTGTACATACTCACCCCACTACACTTGAGACATATGGTAGAATATTATTGCCCTGCAAGTGACAATCTGTGGATTTTAAAGGCAAGCGTAATGCTGTCTTCTGCATGTGATACATGCAACTCCCACTGACTTCTGGTTAAATGATAGTGGTGGGAGTGTTGCATAGCAAGCAAACACTGATAAACAAATTAATTTTCTGCCTAGTATGCAACACAAGGATGTACTTTTAAATGAGAATTTCAGCCTTATATCTGAATTTGCCTTTGTGCCTTGCATGCAACCATTTCAATTGGTGCTTGCCACCATGATATTTTCATGCAGAAATAACAGAAATCACGTGGCAGGTGGGGTAAGCCCTTTTTTGACATGACATTTTACCTTTAAGCCTGACCAGATGTGGCTTTTGATTAAAGCTGAATTATTTACACGACAGCTGTGGCAAAATAGTGTTTGCCATAGATAGTGCCCAGTTGTAATAAGAAAGATGAGAGTAAATAGCTATATATCATAACTTTCATGATAATATTATAATCTAATTACAATTTAGTGAAACTAAAATAACTGAGAGTAGTAAGCCTCTGTGTAGGTTACAAACTGTCCCTTCTGTTAACATCTTTGGCTCTCTGGAATATATATAACACATTATACTCACAGGTCTTTAGGGAATAGGACCTTTTTATCAAGTACCTCTGTTTAGGAATGATTTCTATGTCCCTGGTGAGGTTGTTCCAATGAATGACTGTTCTACCTGTTGTTGCATTAAACTGTAAAGAAGTTTGGCAGAAAATAAAGCCCCTTGCATTCCAGCTTGTCCTTAGATACCAGAGGGACTGGGGGCGGCTAGGCTTAAGATTCTGGGTGATACACAGTTCAGCACAGTAAGTCCAGTTGCATTCAATGTATTGAACTGTCACGAATATGGATGCATAAATAGTGAACTGTACTTTCAATTTAGTCACGTTCAATGAACTATCACGGCCAGATGTAAGGACTTTGGTCATGTTCAACAAACTATCACGGCTAGATTTTAATGAATAATAAAGTTTATTAAAGCAACAGGAGTACAGGTTCTTTTGAATTGCCGGTGAGAAATACACTGTCTGCAAAGCATGTGCAAATAATAATACAGTTGACTACAAGCACAATAAATTACGGAAAATCTCTATAGAGATTTCTAAGTTTCCCAGGGAAGCACTCAGTATTACCAAGGGTTTGAATCTCACACAACAGGCATCCCTATTGGGGGGGAAGAGAGGTTCAGCCCATTGACCGATCCCAGAAGTCAGCAATGTCCTCCCAACTTGTCTATGATGGTGTCTTCCCTAGCATTCCTCCTTTCTTAAGCCCTTTTATATTTTCTTATTTTTTAGGTGGAGCTTGAGGGTCTCTAGTCATACATACCTTTATTATGATTGGTGTAAAATCTCCTTGCTTTACTTTTAAAGGTATATGCTAGAGAAAATTCAGGGCTCGTGCTCAGTCAGGGGTGGTTGCACCTTGGAGGCGGGTAGCTTTTGGGATGGAGGTGTGTTTTGGTATTACAATGAGATTATAATGAGCAAAGTTCACCCAGAGAACATGATTTAGTGTGTCACAACTCCAGAACTGGGCACTTATGATATAAATCAGAAGTAAGACAATAGCATTGACGGAACCCCATTGAGTCACCTCAAGGCTTGCTTCAGTGGACTCAATGCAGGGACCTTCAACTCTTGTTCCAGTAGTTCCAGTTCCCCACCCCTGCAGTGATATCAGAGAGCCTGGCTGCGGTGTCTCCACTCCACTCCACCCTCTGTGTTGTTTCTCTTAGAGTCAGCATACCAAGCTTCCCTGGTGCTGCTAACATCTCAGGTTGCAGACTGTGTTGCTTAGGGAATTGTTATGGAACAGATTTCATCTATACCCACCGCAATGCACCCTGGAGGTTCACCCTCCCTTAAGAGGAGAGGAGGGGCATATCAATAAGTCACTTCCAGCAATCATTCCCCGCTACCATGCCAAAGAATATATCTGAAAATATGATGTCAGATATGTGTGATATATCCAGAGAACAGACTTACAGTCTTTTCCCCTTGTTCCTCCTCTTAGATTAAAGAAAATCTCAGATTGTATAGGTTAATGTTTAGTTTATGCTTTCTGAGTCCTCCAGATGAAATCTCCTGCTCTTGTCCCAACATTTCGAAACTCCATACTGGAAAGGGCATTCATTTGCCAATGTACAGTTGATCTGCTAGGAATAAAAATCCAGGAGAGGAGGGCAGCAGAGAAATTGTACAAAGATTTCTTAGGGAGATTGGGAATGTGAACCAGTAGGCACCAAAAATTAGGCATGTAATTATGTAATTAGAGGATGTATCATGATACAAGACAAATTAAGAAAGACTGCACAGATATATTGGCATATCATATTGGTCGAGTACTGACTTCCAAAATTTTAATAACATTCTTTTAAACCATTTAAAGAATTATTTATTCATATGTGTAGACACATACCTGTATGTAATACCAGACATACAAAACACTTGTTAAAAAAAAATTTTTTCGTACAGTCCAGCAGTGCAGACTCATGAAGTGCCAAATTATGGGTCTCCAGGCAACCCAGTTTGCCCCCTTCTGTGACTACACTACAACACAGTTAAATCTTAATAATTTCTAGGGTTGAAGTTCTGCCATGTATATCAATAGCAGATGAAATTCCTGTGAAGATTTTTCCAGCCATAAGACTTAGGAGCTTTTCTAATGAAATTCCTACAGAAAGAGAAGTTATGACCATGCTAGTAACACTGGCGTTATTTCTGAAAACAATGTCAGTGAAAGTATTGTGGTTGCCGTTGACAGTTTGACATGGCAAAACATTAAAAAGTGTCAATAATCAAATGTCTTACTAACCAGACTGTTACCTAAGGCATCTCTTGTTTAGAAGGTTTAGAGTGTTCAATTTCACAGCTTTGCAGTGTGATCTTTGAATCATGACATCTAATTTTAAATCATTTTTAATCTTGCTGCCAGTGTTCAGCTATGCAAATGCATGACTGGCAAAATATTTAAGGTAGTTTCTGGTTTTGTTTTCAAGAGTTGGCAAATGAGTTTTAGCTTGGACTCAGTGATTCTCTAGAAAAATTACAAAGAAAAGTGCCATGCAGAGAGTAGGATCATAAAAAATCACAGTAATTTTGCTGTACTTTTGGAAACTGAAGGGAAGAAATGCTATGAAACTGTAAACTATAATGAATAGTTTTAAGTCATTCAGAATTAGATGGCAACTCCACAGTACAGAAAGATATAGGCTCATGAAAAGCAGCTTGGGAGGGGATCATATTTAGCTCCTTACACATTAACGGCAGGGACATAGCAAATTTTGTCTCTTCCCTACCCATATTTATGTTGTATGCACAACCTCAGTCACTCCAGAAGACAGTCTTTTCAGCCCTGGTAGTAGCCACAGAGCTTACTCTGTCCTGCTGTGCCCAGAGCACATAAACCAGACATGTACATAAAAGTCATTAGTGTCCTGGGACTGGTGGGAGATAGGGGAGAAGAGAGGCTCTTTTGGAGTTAGGAAGCTTTGCATCCAGATCCTGCTGTCCTGCAGACCATTTTTAGAAATCTTCCAGAGCCCCTGACTTACCTTTTGAAACACCTTCTGAAAACACTTATTTTTATCTGTCAGTAGCCTCTCATGGCACCCAGCACATGCATTTGGGCAGATACCAACCTCTTAAAATGTCACTAGATACTGTAATGACAAAAAATATCCACTCTCGCTGAAAGCCCTGGACTTTTTATTTACTTGGAGAGACAGTACTGGTGATGTCCCAGTAAGGGAGTTAAGAATATTGTGGTCCATTTATGGCTACAAATATTTTGAAACACTGGGGAAAAAGTTTGACTTTTCTGCTATGCTGTGATTGCAGAGAAGCCATCTCCAGCTGTGATGCATTCTGTCTGTCAATACCTGCTCTGCAACGACAGTAAAATTGGATATATTCTTCTTGGAGGTGTTGCTCTAAGAAAAGGAATCCCAGTGTGGCTGCCTCTTCAGTGTCTCCAGATCTCTTGCTTCTCTGTTTAAACAACACACACAACTGCCCACTGCTTCGGCAGTTTTTCCCAACATGTCTTCTGGTTGCAGTGTACTAGGAAGTCCCAATACTTGCACTGTGTGGTGGAAGATCTGTCTTTTGAGGGGTACAGAGTTTTGGGGAACAAGTTCAAATGAAGTACTTATCCTGTTTATCCAATCTCAGAGCACCTTGCAGATCTTTCCAGATTCAGTTAAAGGAAACTTGCATTCAGGTGCTGCACCTCTGCACTGAGATCCTTATCCTCAGTGTTGAAAAGCAGCCTTGTGCATCAACATCCCCCAGAGAAGAATTCAGCAAGGGACCAATGCTGTTCCTTCATCAGCTGTTTATATTCTGTCACTGGGAAAGAGAATTTGAGAGTATGCCAAGAGACATGGACTTTCTCCAGGTACTTTTACCTACTCTTCTCTAAATCCTTTTTCACGAAAAAGAAGGGCATTCCAGACTCATTGTGGCCTCCCAAATTGTGTCTTTACAAGTTCAGGGCCTTGACCTTTTTCTGAGGTCATAGCACTGTTTCCAAAAGCAAAACTGGTTAAAGTCTCTCAGACTTCAGGATGTTTGGTTTTGCATCGTTGATTCAGTCATTACATAGACAATAACCCTAGTTATAACCCTACTTATAAGCCTGGATATCTACTGGTAGAAAGCTTTGCTTATTGGGACTCTACATGGCCTTCAGGCTCTTCAGAAAGGACTTTGTGGTGTTTGTTACTTCTCAGCTGCAGCAGAGAGGTCTCTGTGCCTTTCCCTTGATAAGGGACTTCACACAAGGGGACTTCACACAAGTAGACTTCAAGCACCTCTTCATACCATTTGATGAATTTTGAACCTTCTGAGTGTAATGGCTAAGTATACAAACACACTCAGCCCTGGGACAGTCTTTTGGAGGCACTCCAGATTTGGTTTTTGTCATATATTATGTCCCCAGGGCCTCTTAAAAACACTTGAGAAACCTCTGCAAAGGTCTGAAAAGATTTCATCCCACTGTATCTGTTAGATCTTGTCTACTCATGCTGGGCCAGCAGTGACCTGCACTTCTGTTATATGCTACAAATAGAGCGCAATGCAGAGAGATACACTGTGCCAGGGCTGATGATATACATCTTTCTCCTAGACATTTCTCCTATTTGATACATGCAAGGGAAGTCTCTTTTTACTTCTGAAAGTAAAGCTATTGTCCATGTCTGTTGTCACATGTGCTTCATACTCCTGTTTCACACAGACAGCCTCAGGCTCCCTGATTACCCAAGGAGGCCAACTACAGCATTACTGTGCTGGAAACCTCACTCCTGTGAAACACGTACCAGTCATTCCTCCTGCACCTCAAGGGCCAGCACATTGAAGCAATGGTAGCCAGAACCATCCCAGCACCTTACACTGAAAAGCAAGGGGATAGAAATACCTCTCCACTTTGCTGGGAAGCTGTTCTTCTTTAGATCTGTTGTATCCAATATCAAATTCAATTATTAGTAGTACCTAATTCTTTGAGGTTTTGAACATGATGTTAGATCACCAGCTGAGCCATTTCAGGCAGAAGGCAAGAGCTAAGAGATATTCTCATATCCCTCATTAAAGACCACCAAGATCCTCTCCGTCTTCTAACCTTACAGGAAAAGCCATCCCTCTGTGAGCTGTCTAGGTTATCCTCCTGCTCACACTGCAAAAGCAAAAACACAACTGGTTTTGAGGATTAAGAATGCTTGTATATTGGTAGTGTGAACAGATGCATAAACAATACTTCTCAAAAATTCCCATTTAGTAATTTATAAGTAATATCTTTTCAATTAAAAAAATACCATTGCATTTATTTCTGAAATCTTTTTCTTGCATATCTTTTGCTTATGACAGGTACATTTTTTTCTTAATGTTCCAAAATTAGGTCATTAATTTCTGCCAAAGAATTTTACCTTTTAGAAAGAAAGCTTTTATTGCAATGCTTACTAAAAGCTGTTCAGAGTCTATTCTAGGTGGTTTGTTTAATTGTCATGTAACTTCACATATTAACATGCAAGAAAAAGATTTTATCAACTCATGCTAGAAAAAGATTAAATCTAGAATGATTTTTTTAAATTGTCTTCTTTTTTTCAGTTTGTTGGCTTTGTACTACATGCAGGACTTTGTGGATATATATTTTTGGGACCGTGCCTACTATTCATGTATACATCTTTCATACAGCAGAAGGACAGAAGAAAAAATATATTCTCAAAAGTAGAAAACTCAAGCAGTGACATTAAAAATGGTAACAGAGTTATGGAAATATACAATACATTAATTTGTCTCTCTCTAACTTTATGAGAATTTCATTGAATGAAGCGAAACAAGATTATTTTCTTGCCTATCTTTTTAACACTAACCTTTGAGCTGCCCCTGTTCTTGAAGTGTTAAATTTGCTAAATTTGTAAAAAAAAAAAAAGTGGAAAACTTCTACCAGTACCAAATAACACACCTACAGCTATCTTTTCTCAGTGTAATATATTTTCCCATGTAGAATCCTTCTGAAAAATATCACTGTATACCAACAACTCTGGCTAGACTTTGCTTGTGCCAGTGAGATAATTGTAGGTGCTTCTTTTCTGTGCTGCAACAAGCCATAGAACTGAGTGTGATAGTAGTAATTCATTTTGCTCAACCATAAGAAATCCTCTTTCTCTTATGTTGGGGTTCCCACTGCTTTGAGAAAATTTGGATGAAAGTGCAGGCACACGCACACTGAATCCAATGCAAGTCTGACATTGTTATGCTGAATGGCATGAAATCCACAGGTGACTACCACGTGCAATCTGTACAAATCAGTCTGCACAAAACTAATGGTCATTTTTGCAGGGTTGCCAAATATACAGGAAGCCTTATAATCATTTTTTCCAACTGTGACTGTACTTTGTAATATTTGCTCTTTTATTTCCTGCCATGCTGATAGCACGCTGCTGTGTCTTTGCCTCACTCTCATGGATCCCAGGCATTTGATTGCATTTGGTTCCCATGTGAAAGAACACACAAAATAATGCACTAGTTGGTTCTCAACATTTAGATAGGCTTTAAGGAAGACTGACAGTCACCTTAGAAATAAAAAAGATATTAAGATGGATGAATCACCAAATTTCAGATTTTTTCTCTGTTTCAGGTAGCACTCAACTTGACCCATTTCTATCAATAACGTCAGGTAATAGTTGTCTTAAACTCTTCATTAAATTCTTTCCTTAAAAGTAGACTTTGAATATCTGGTAGAGATGAATCCTGTCCTGGAGTGCTTCTGCTGATTCACTTCCTTCCAAATTTTTCTAACATTCTTCCTTCTATCTCATCAATTTTGTTGCATTTGTAGATAAATAGAAACAGTAACAGAATATGAAGAACATTCTTTGATCCCTTGTGGTGGGTTGACCCTGGCTAAACGCCAAGGGCCCACCAAAGCCATTCTATCACTCACTCCCACCCCCTCAGCTGGACAGGGGGGACAAAATATAACAAAGGGCTCATGGATTGAGATAAGGACAGGAGAGATCACTCACCAATTACCGTCAAGGGCAAAACAGACTCAGCTTGGGGAAAATTAACTCAATTTATTACAAATCAACCAGAGTAGGGTAATAAGAAATAAAACAAAACCTCAGAACACCTTCCCTCCACCCCTCCCTTCTTCCTGGGCACAACTTCACTCCCGGATTCTCTACCAACCCCCCCAGCGGCACAGGGGATGGGCAATGAGGTTTATGGTCAGTTCATCACACGTTATTTTCTGCCGCTTCATCCTCCTCAGGGGGAGGACTCATCACACTCTTCCCCTGCTCCAGCGTGGCATCCCTCCCACAGGAGACAGTCATCTATGAACTTCTCCAACGTGGGTCCTTCCCACGGGCTGCAGTTCTTCATGAACTGCTCCAGCATGGGTCCTTTCCACGGCGTGCAGTCCTTCAGGAGCACACTGCTCCAGCGTGGGCTTCCCACTGAGTCACAGCTCCCTTCAGGCACCCAGCTGCTCCGGCGTGGGGTCCTCCACAGGCTGCAGGTGGATATCTGCTCCACCGTGGACCTCCATGGGCTGCAGGGGGACAGCCTGCCTCACCATGGTCTTCCCCACGGGCTGCAGGGGGATCTCTGCTCCGGCGCCTGGAGCATCTCCTCCCCCTCCTTCTTCACTGACCTGGGGGTCTGCAGCATTGTTTCTCTTACATGTTCTCACTCCTCTCTCTGGCTGCCATTTCTGTCCGTCCTGCAACTTTTTTCCTTCTTAAAAATGTTATCACAGAGGCATTACCACTATCGCTGATTGGCTCGGCTTTGGCCGGTGGCGGGTCCGTCTTAGAGCCGGCTGGTATTGGCTCTGTTGGACACAAGGGAAGCTTCCAGCAGCTTCTTACAGAAGCCACCCCTGTAAACACCCCGCTACCAAAACCTTGCCACACAAAGCCAATACATCCCTAAATGACCATGAAGGTCTCATGTTCATGCCAGTCAAATGAAACTAATTCACCTTTCTTACTTTTATTATGTCAGTTGTCATGAGGAACAATTATTAATGGACTGTGAGGTTCTTATATAACTCAATAATGGAAAATAGAAAGCACCTGCTGTTCTGTTTCTTTGAACTGAAATAACATTTCCACCCTCTATTCTACCCTCTTAAATTTATTTGATATAAACTATGCCTAAAAATTCAGCAATAAACTTTGTGTTTTCTCAACTGATATGCTTTATATGTGTTTTTGACACAGTTCAAAATTCAGCTTTTTGTCACAGAGAGAACTGAAATCCTTAGCCTGGAAATTTTTTAAACCAAGTTACTCGTTTTCTTAAAGAGCATAATTTTTTTTTTTTTTTTTTTTTTCAAAAACTAGACACATTTTAATTACTATATCTATCTTTTGTAAATATGACTAATCCTGAATCCTAAATAACACAGTTCCTCAGTGGAGATTTCAGTAGTTGCCCAATATTCTCCTGGTTAACACCAGCTGCCTGGATAACACTGGGAAGTATCTGCCTTTCAAGTGAGTAACAGACAAGAAGAGAGGTTGAGAGAAAGCCACCTGCCAAACTTTGCTTGCTATAACTATGTTTTAGTCTAGGACTGTAAAACTCATTTATGACAGGTTGCCTGACATTTAGCATTCACTAGCAAAATCCCATTTGGCTTTCAAAGTGCCTTGGACTCTCCAGTGCACTAATGTTTTCATGTCCCCACACATGCTCCAGGACAGAGATTACCTCCTTTTACAGAATACAGCATTGTGATTTGCACTTTGCTGCTTATTTGAAGAACCAGAAGCACTGTCTGGTATTCAGGAAGACAAAGGAAAGGCTGGTTGTGATTGACTACATATGTAATGTCATGGTTATCCATGATGTCCTTGGTTTGTATCTCCAGTTATCCTTGGTTTTCATCTATTGTGACTGCAAAGACTCTCATTAGCTGTATACATTTCCCTTTCCAAATCTTACTAAGCTCATGTGTCATGGCAATGGATTCCAGAGGCTAATTTTATGTTATCATATGAAAGAAACCCTGCAATTAGTCTTACATTTCTTGCCTTTAATTTTTTACTGGATATAATTTTACTCTTTTGCTGTAAGAGTTGGTAAACATTCTTTCCTCCTCTGTTTCCTCTTCTGCATTTATTATGTTCAATAACTGTGATTAATCTCCTCTGCAAGGCAAACAAACCTAATCTTCCCTGTCTCCCAGAGGAGGATTGCTTTCTGTATCTCTGATTATTTCTTGTCACCTAACCGCACACCATATTTTATTTGCATTTGGTAAATAACTTGGTTGAAATATCACATTCGTCTCTGTGCAGTCATCTCAGTGCTACGGTGGCATAGCACTGTTTTTTGTATTCTTCTTGTGTCCTACTACATCCTCATTTGCTGTATCTGCGCTCTATGTTACTTCATAAGAGGTGAAAGTTTAGTCTGAAAACTAAGTCAATAACCAATTAACAGCAATGCAGACTCATTATTCCAAGTTTTCTAACCAAGCATTTTTTAGTCTTTGTTTCTGAAGACTCATTTTCCTCTGCCATCCACCTTAGTCACCTGCCTGTGAAAGGATCATCTGGAGCTATTCAGCTTTCTCTAGCACTTACCTTACACAGAGTATCTGAAGTGAACATAATACCTAGATGGAAACTTTAATATCTCACTGCTGAGTCTGTCATTATTCATGTCCTATCTTGTGAAGCTCCAGTCACTACTCATTTACCAGGTTTCTGCAATGGGCTTTGCAGGCTCCCGTGGACACAAACCTGCTGCAGCCTTTGTTGTGATCTCTCTGGTACTTTTCTTGGATGAATCTCAGACTTCCCAGTTCAGACTCATGACTGCTTCCGTGACCCATTCTAGCTTCTCAGCTACTGAGGAAAAGTTCGTTAAAAACTTCTAGAAAGTAGTAAGGAAAATGGAGTTTTATCTCCATCACAGTTCACAGAAGTTGAGCCTAGAAGCCATCTTGAACGTTCTCCATTAACCAGACAAATCCTGTGTCTTAATACAGGGGCAAGTTAATCTCAGGTTGTCAGGGTAACACAGTAAACCCATCCATCCTTAAATCCTAATAGTGTCTTGTTAATAGCCCTTGCAGGCAAATGAATCAAGCATTGCCAATTACAACATCCACTGGTGTATGTGTTCCCACAAAGTGAGTATTTTAAAGTAGGCAAACTGAAGTCTCTCTCCATCCTCTTTTCTACCAGCCCACCATTCCTAAACAGGCTTATGGGGTCACATCTTTTTACTCCCACAAACCTGACCCAACGATTGAATCTATGCAAACAGGTCTCCCTTCTTCGCAAAGTATACTCACCCATTCTCTAATGTGGAAAACAAGATTTTGACTTAGTGTGGCTGTATAAATTGGCAGAGAGTTTGCTGTGGTCTGGTAGTCTTCAGCTAGGAGAAAGAGTACAGCATTTCTGGGATTCATGTACCGTGTTGCAGGAATTGTGTCCACTGTTTGCCTTCCTACACTACACACAAACCATCAGAAGTTAATCTTCCTAACTGAAATCATTACTGTAACTTATTTGGACAGGCTTTCCATTTTGTGTGGTTTGAGTTTGGGACACTGTGTATTTTATAAATCAAGTGGTATTTTTTTCTGTGTCCATATCAAGCTTTGTGTACACTGGACATTTATTTAAAAACACTGCATTCAGTTTCTTCCTTTGTACTGTTAGCAAAACAGCAGAAGTGTAGGGAAAACTTAAACACTCCACTGGATAACAATCTATGCCTCATGGATCAGGGCTGTAAAAACACATATTAATTTACTGATTTGAGCCAGCATTTGCAGTAATTAAACTTCTGGCTTAACTCTTGTGTGTGGTTATGTCTCACAGTTGGTGTAATTAATACCTGGACTATCTTTTATAATCCTTTGCTTCTCTCCATCACATACAGTGTCTAAAATTGCTATTTATATTTCTGGCTGCTGTTCATTTTAATGAAGATAATATGAGGATATGGTAATAAAAGCATATTTTCCTGTTGAGTAAGAAAAGGGTTTCTGCCAGGGTAAAATGTGAGTAAAATACCACTGCTTCACTTCTTCTCTTCTCAATTGCGTATCAGTATTGAAAGCAAATTCTGTACAAAATGCTACAACATTCACTCTTCCTGCATCTTCATTTGATATTCTTTTGTGATAGTATGACTGCCCAGAACCTTTAAGGGAACATTTAACACGGTATTCGGAATCGCAAATGTGAGCAAGAATAACAGCTTTCAGTTAGCTTCTAAGGAAGACATTGACATATGATTACCTGATAACTACATACAATGCTGAAAGTATATTTGGGATAGTGTTTTAAACACTTCTCAGAGACAATGTAATTGAATAGCACATCAGTTTCTTCACAGACAGATGTTTGTCACTCTTCCACTGCTGGATATGAAGTTTGAGTGAAATATTTACATGGACACGTGTGTGCATGCCCTTTTCTGCACCACTGCTCCACCTTGTGCGTATATCCTCAGAGCTTGGGAAGAACTGCAATGCCCAGCCTTAGCTTAAGAAGTACCTCATGGCTCTGTTGTACCAAGCAGTATCCGAATAGCCATCAACAGGTTCCATTGTGGCCCAGTAGGTCTGCAGGGGTACACATGCTGCAACATTTAGGAGTGACCATTTTCATGGACTTTATAAGGGCTCTCAGCTCTGTTAGTAGAGGATCATGCAGGTTCCTCTTGCTCTCTCTTTAATAGACTCCCACTTACAACCAGTGGTTAACATCAAATGTTCCTCCTCTGTAGCCTCTGGGGTTCACAAATGCTCTCCATCCCTTTCCTCTCTTCTTTCAAGGAAATTCATGATCATGAGCTGACTGTAATGATCAATGGAGGTAGGCCAAGCGCCATGCCAGTCCAACAATAAGGTGCATCCAAATGTAAGGTGACCTTTGCTTCTCAGGACAAGCCAAAATTCACACTAAAAGAATGAACTTGCAGGTGCCATTTCACAGACCATCTCCTCACAATCTCCAGTAGCCTGTTTCTTCCCAGGGAAGTTGAAGAGGAGCTGTCTTGGCCCTACTCTCTTCATAGACTGTTTCATGGACATGCTTTGTCAGACAACCACCACGTACATGAAAAATTTAAATGTAAGATCTGGTGCTTTGAACTTTGCTTGCTTATTCCAACTTTGGACTTCAGCAGTGCTGTCAGGGAGGCGTGAGCACCCTGAACCCTAAGTCAGACACGTCCTGTGGCTCCTGCCAGTTCTTTGCTGACCTCTCTACCTGGCACTGCCAAAGGCTCTTGCAGGTCCCCAACTTTCTGCCTTCTCAGTATGCCTAGCTCTTAAAAACCACCAGGTAAATCTAGATCCAGAGTCTAGTCTGTGAAAAGAGGAATGGATTTTTTTCAGCTGAAAATAAAACCTGGTTTTATATTGAAAAAAGGCAGGTGGGTGTTGTTGTCTTTCTCTATAACTGCATCTGGAACAATTTACTTATTTGGAGCACACTCAGCAGTAAACATTTTGTTGCAGTATGTTTTTTTCCTGTGGCTGTGCCCTCTCAAACAACCCTGCATAACTTAAACTTAGAGACATTTCTATTAAGGTTTTTCCTGCTCAGCCTCTGCTTTTATGCTGAGAATAATTTTAAATTGTTAGTCCTTATTAGTGGCTCTTCATACAACCTCAGATTCTGCTGCTGTGAATGTCTGGTAATTTCAAGATCCTTCCAGGTATTTTAAAGTCTTTCTAAATTTTCTGCTTCGCTTTTTGCATGTGCATGCAGAGAAAGCATTCAAACAAACCCTTGTTGACACTCTGTCACCCTTCTCTCCAGTATACAGCATGCAGATTACAACTGTAACTTTATCTGCTTGCACCCAATAAAGCTGACATTTGTGTCTGTAAGTGCCAGATCTGGTAGCTGAGGATTTGGCCTTTCCAGTCAGCTTGCTGGACATGCAGGACAAAGCAGACTTCCTAAACTCCCTTGGTCCACAAATGCAGCAAGGTTATAGCAGTGCTAAGCCTTTGGGCTCACCCACTCGGCTTCTTCCCTGTGCCCACACTGTATACGGATGGCTTAAAAAAATGGGATTTTGGTCCATGGATGAACACTGGGGGAGAGGTAGATAGCTGAGGAAAACACAGTCAGCACAGAAAATGGATGGTTTGTTGCCTGTTGCTTGGAATGCTGACCACAGAGATAAGAGAGCTGAGCAATACGGGGGAGGACAGGCAGCAGGCTGTTGCACAGCACAGCTGTGTGCATGATTGGTGCGTGACTGCTGGATGATGACAAGATGCCTCATGTACAAAGCCCATGAACCAATACACAGGGTGGCTACGGCTCGTGCAGCGCGCCTGGCTGGCGCGCGCATGCGTCATAGGCTCCCTATGTTACAATCGAGGCGTGTTTTGGCACCCGCTCCACGTGTGCCAAAACACATTCCTCTGCAGATGTATAAATACTGGGATTTTTCTGAAGAGCATCGGGCTGGTGTATGGCGAGGCCACCCTTGCCTCCATGGGGACGCCCACGTAAAGCTGACACCTACCGATTGCTGGGCTCAGCTCGCGGCGCAAGATGGCACTAGAATGTACAGATGGTCCATCTTCCTCACAGTCCTCAGGTCAGTATGTTAATTTGCTTTACAAGATACCCTTAGCATAATGCACTTCTGTAGTTAATAGATGCTTGCTTTTTGCCCTTATCATCAGTGTGTGTATGTTCGCCTTCTCGGGAATCTTCGAAACCACCCTAAAACACCACACTGACATGGCAACTTTATGACTGCCCATGCATTAGTAGTGTACATCACCATGAAACTTCTGTTAAAAACATTACATTAGCTTACAGAGGCTTTCACTTTCCCACGCATTCACCAGATCTTGCAATCAAAAGTAGTTATTAGTTCAATCTTACCCCAGCTAGTAGTTGTTGTGAATGCTTTTTGGGTATAACCTACTTATTTGTATTGACTTTTAAAGTTGCAGGGGGTGGGGGCAGTGGAATATTTGGGGAAGCAAACCTTTGGTTTCTGTCATATAACCAGCATATTTCTGTCCATCAATCAAAAGTTAATTTATTTTCTTCCTTTCTGGTACATAACTTCTGTTGTTTCTTTCCTCTGGCCTTGTTTCTTAATTCTTAAAACATCTGCCAGTTTAATGAGTATGTCTTCCAGTAGGTAGGAAAAAGATGCAATTCCTACTGCACACAGATTATATTAAGCATCAGATACTGTGAAATTGTACATTCCCTTTAAAAATAGTAGAAAGGAGGAGAAGAGGTTGGAAGAACAAATTATTAGCAGCCTGTTTGTCTGTCACACTGCTGATAAAATCTAGAGAGATAATAGGAGAAAAGTTGTTGGGAAAGCTGTGGGATTTTACACTGTAGGAGGCCTCCTTGTGATTACTGCTCCTGGCACAGAGTTTTTGCCCTTCCTGTCAAAGACTAGTTTGGTAACAAGTTACATGCACCTTGTTCAATTTGGAAGAACGACTATTATAAAATATTCAGCGGGTGTGCACTTCAAAAGCTTATGCTAGCTATATTTCCTATGTTATATATAGTTCTCCTGGAAACATGCACAAATTAGCTTTCAAAGGGTACTCATCTATTTTCCTCTCAGCGTTTTATTCAGGGACAAGAATGTGCCTTCTGGCAACTGTAGCTTACAGCTGTGGATGAAAGCCATTGTATCAAATATTGTCTTCTCTGCTTTTAAGCCAACCTTCATCATGTCCAGGTCAATGTAGATCAGGCTTCAGGACTTCTTTCATTATTTGTCTTTAGAATCTGAAGTTGTAGCCACTTCTTTCAAGGCTGGGGGTAAGTCAGGTCTCCGCTGAAACTTCATTTACTAAGGAGGGAAAATCAGAGTAGCACTGTCAAAATATAAAGTATCAAAGCATATCCAGCTGCAGACCCAGATTCTGCAAAAGTTAATTTGCACAGTTTCAAACGAGAATTAAATTCAGGGGTTTGGCTCCATTGCTAGTGGTAAGTTAAAACGCTGGTACTCCTTACTGTGTAAATGGAAATCAGCCTTCACTCTGGAATCTGTCCAAGACAATCCTGAGTGACCGTGTTCACCGTCAGATGGGCTTCTTCGGTTGATCTGAAAAACCTGAGATTTGCTGATGAACACTGAATATGGTTCTTGGATTAGACCTATGCATAGCCATAGTGCTTGCAGAGTCACCTTTATCTCAAGAAGGAAATTAATCTCCTTTTTCTGAGAATAACAGGCTTGTTTTCTCTTAGTGTGTCTTGAGTTCAGTAGTGTATCTCAGTTTAAATTATATATTTGGCTGGAATAATTAAAAAGAAGTTTTAGAACACCACACAAATGTGATGAGATGAGGCAAACCAGTGTGCCTCTGGGACAGGCCATCACAGCTGTCCAATCTGCAGCAGCTTGCTTGTAGCTTGAATGGTCCATTAAATTACATGGTCTAATTCTATTCTATCCATGAAGTATTGCAAGATGAGCTTTTAAGGAAACCAAGTAGCTACCCAATTTGTGTATGTAAAGCTGCAGTCATGCAGTCATTTAATACAGATGCCTCTTTACTCCTTCATCGACCTCAAGAGAGCTGGCACAAGGTTGTAGGCAGAGGGTAGACAGCTGGAGCTGACAAGGTTTAGCTGATCCGGCTCGACACGTCATCTCTACCTCTTACCATTGGCTGTTGCTGAGAGAGGGTATAGGAGCCAAACGACCAGCCCCTGTCCTGGCAACTGGAGAAGCAGAAGTTCCTGTCATTTAGGCGCTCTCCTCTGATTCTCCCCTTTCCTTCCCCATGGCAATGTCCTTGGCTAGTGTTCCTGCCTCCTCTCCTTTCCCAGAAAGGAGTCACAAGAAGATGAGTCGGGGCTGATGTTCGGGAAGTTGTGTGGCTTCTCTCAGAGGCTAGAAGTAGATGAACAGCTGAGGAAGAGAGGGTTTGTGGCTACAAGTGTTATACTCAAAGGTACTGGAGAAGGGGACCCCAGAAGAGCTGGTTCATTGGAGGAAGAAAAAAAAAAGAGAGGTTCCATTCACTGCCTCCACAAACTCCACTGGTCCCTTCCCACCCCAGAAATCCTGTGATCCTTTGGGGAGCTCCACCTTGAATCCTTGTGCTGGTTTTGGCTGGGGTAGAGTTAATTTTCTTCATAGTAGCTAGTATGGGGCTACATTTTGGATTTGTCCTGGAAGCAGGGTTGAAAACACAGGGATGTTTTAGTTACTGCTGAGCAGTGCTTGCACAGAGCCGAGCCCTTTTCTGCTTCTCAACCCACCCCACCAGCAAGGAGGCTGGGGGGGGCACAAAAGGTTGGGAGGCAACACAGCTGGGACAGCTGACCCCAACTGACCAAAGGGATATTCCAGACCATATGACGTCATGCTCAGCATATAAAGCTGAAAAAGAAGGAAGGGGGAGACATTTGGAGTGACGGCATTGTTTTTCCCAAGTAACCGTTATGTGTGATGGAGCCCTGTTTTCCTGGAAATGGTTGAACACCTGCCTGCCCATGGGAAGTGGTGAATGAATTCCTTATTTTGCTTTGCTTGCATGCGTGGCTTTTGCTTTACCTAATAAACTGTCTTTATCTCAGCCCAGGAGTTTTCTAGCTTTTTACCCTTCTGTGGGCAACTGAGCGAGCAGCTGTGTGGTGCTTAGTTGCCATTTGGGGTTAAACTATGACAATCCTGAAAATCTCCTTTATCTCTGTGTGGCAGTACACTTCCCAAACACACACCCCCTATCCTGCCAGCAGGAAATGAAACTTCTCCAGGGAGGAAGAAGGGGAAGGGGAAAAAACCTGAACCCTAGAGGCCACAGGTTGAAATTTGAACTGGCCAAACAAGACGTGCCAGGTACACTGAGGTGACCTTCTTAGCCAATAGGGATTAAATGACCACAGGTCAGATTCGACAGGGGTATAAACGGGGTCCCTCCAGAGGACATGTTGGAATCAGTCCTCCTCAGAGCAGCAGGTCTGCAGTTGGGGACTCCCCCTTGGGTCAGGGCACCACCCAAGGTAACTCCTTGAGGGAGAGAGCCCTCATCTTTTAGGTGAGTGATATGTGCATTTTGAGTCATCACTTTTGAATCTTAAGCATTCTTAAGTCAGCTGTGTAGTACTAATTCTCCTTGCATCATTGAGCCTGTAGTTCACTACTGTTACTGGAGTTCTAACTAACTTTTCTACTGAGGAATAAATCTGAGCTTTAATGCCTGGATTTGGTTATGCGTGCATCCATAACACTCTGCCAGCCCTCCTCACTCATCTTCACTTTCTGAGACTTCTGGAGACTCTTCCCAGTCCTGCTTCCAAACACTTTTCCCACTCAAATCCCTTCTGGTGTCACTGCAAAACTGAGTTTTGCCTTTGAGCCAACCCTACTAACTGTGTCGTCTTCACTTGTACTAAGTGTACATATATAGGTTCCCAGGTGCTTGCAGGATTACGGTATGTGAATTTATTTAAACACATTTTTGACAATAACTTCCTCATGAGTGATAGACTGACAATCCACAAACACAAAAAAATAGTTTCCTGAGTACACCATTTAGAAAAAGTTTGCCTGTTCTAATCCAACTCTTTCAACGTACTGCACGCTCTGTTTCTCAAACCACCTTTTCATTTATACCAGTCATATTGTTTCTATACATTGGTGTTATGTTTTGCTTAAGTATTTCATATGCTGAACAACCTAAATGCTATAAAACCTCACACTTTAAAGCTGGAAGAATTCCTCTGTAATATGCAGAATTCTTAAACTTGCCAAGCTGAAGTCAAGTTTCAGCTGGAGAGTTTGGAAATATCCCCAAGCAACATTTCTCTCATCACACTTTCCAAGTAAATTTATCTTTTATTGTTGTTGTTGTTGCTGCTGCTCAGCTTTATTTATAAATCTTTGAAAATAGGAATTTATAATGAACACACAGTCAGTTTCTTAAATTACAGCAGTAAGGCACTAACAAGTAAGCACCACTATAATCAAGCTAATTAAAAGGCCACAAGGATGGGAATCTGCATATGAAAAGGAACATCATTTTCCTGATGGTAGTTTTACTATCCTCCTATATTTGCATGCACCCTGCAGAGTTTCACAATCATTTGAAGCTGAGCTACTTAAAGAAAAAGCAGGTTTTTACCCCTTAATCTCTTCAAACCAAAGCAATATTTCTAGTTTTGGCCAACTGGTCCTGTGTTTTTCAAAGTTCATTCTCAGAAGAACTGAAACACTTTCATTTATCCAGAACAGCAGATGCACAACACACTTGGGGACAAATGAGATGAGTGAGTTGTGTACTGAATTTTTAATGATGTTTCCCTGGAAGATACTTCAGAAAGTATTTTTGAAGATTACAAACTAACTCAATAATGAGCAGTTTTCTTCATTTCAAAACTATGTGGAAAGATCACTATGGGCTTCCATATTCAGAAGCTACTGCGAGACATTCTGGTCTTTGCTTTTTTTTCATTGCCAGAAAGGTTAAAATGTGGGGCAGGGGAGACACTAACAAAAGACAATGTAAATTGCACACAAATCTCCTTTCCATGCTGTCGTGGTTTCAGCCCAGCCAGTAACAAAGAACCACGCAGCCGATCGCTCACTCCTCCTGCCCCTCTCCGGTGGGATGGGGAGGAGAATCAGAGGAGAGAAAAGGAAAAAAACCTGGAACCTCGAGGGCTGAGATAAGGGCAGTTTACTGGGACAACACACAAAAAAAAGAGAAGTTACAACAGCAACAGTACTAATAAAAGAGTATACAAAATGAGTGATGCACAGTGCCACTGCTCACCACCCAGAACCTGACTCTCCGCCACTTCCCCCACCAAAAGCCGAGCGCACCCCCCGGCCCGCTCCCCAGTTATATACTGAGCGTGATGTCACACGGTATGGAATAGCTCCTGGGCTAGTTCAGGTCAGCTGCCCCGGCTATGCCCCCCACCTCCCAGGCTCCTGTAAAAATTAACTCTATCCCAGCTGAACCCAGGACACATCCCCAGTAAAAATCCTTCCTGTGATTAAGTTTTGTCTCATAAAATCCGTGGTTTGGTGACAACTAATAAGCTTTTTGAAGCTGTGAAGACTACTTAGGATATGAAACATTTCAAGGAGCTGTAAAGTATGTGATGTAGACACAAATTTAGACAGAATGGCATTGAGGTCACTTGGAGCTTGGCTGCTGAGGAACACGGGACTCATAACTTGAGTTACATACTTTGCCAGACTCTCTTTTTGCAATATATCCTTACAGTCCCAGCACTAAATAAACACTGAAAACTCAGGAAATCATTTCATCATCTTCAGAAAGATTGCTGTGAACTTTTAAACTTATGGTATATAATGCCATTAACCATCACAAAGTTTCTCTTAACTGTCCACACAGTCTCCTAGGGCTGGTGATGATTTAAGGCCTCAGAGATTGCAGTGCACTGTCAAGAGTTGGTTAGTCAGCTGTGGTTTACTTTATAATGTTTTTTTACCACAGTCTGTTTTTTTGCTGGTTGTCTTTAAATGGAAATCTGAACTACAGTTTTTCTGGGTTTACTTAGAAGTTGACTGTTACTTTTTACATTAAGCACATGCAGATTTGCAAGAATTTCCAGCCACTGTAATTTCGCTCCTCAGTGAATGGCTTCCATGAGTAACCCAGCACATCCTGTCATGTCCCTGCATTTCTTTTATGTGTAAAGTTCCTTTTGGCTGATTTCAGGTAGAATCAGGTTTAGGGAATATTCTGTTAACAACAGTTAGCTAGCAAAGTTTACAGTAATCTTCCAGTCACTCCATTGGATTAAAATAGTTGTTTCTACACTATGAAACACGTATCTGTTGTTTATCATGCAGAGTCCATAGGCAGCTAGAATATGCTGTGTAAGTAATAATCTGCTTGGCTGTTTGCATTTGGTATTGCAGGGATATAAAAAAAAAAACTGCCAGGAAGTGCGGGGTAGCATTAAAATAATTTCCAATAAATAGATTAAGGTCTAGATTCTCATATTCATATAAGTATTGAATTCAGTTTATTTCAATCATATGAAGGAGTGTATTTGCTGTAGAGAAGTTGTGTGTCACTACTAAGTAGCCATTACCATTAGTGTTTTTAAAACACACACTATTATTATGTTAGTGGGAGTAGAATGGGCTGAATATCTCATTGTTCATAGGATATACCTGTGAAGACATTGGTGTGTACTATAGTACTTACATCCTCAAGAAATAATTTATACAGGTGTAATATGTACAAATAATAATTAAAAAAAAGTATTTTAGAAGAATTGGAACTGTTCTAAAAAAATGTAGATTTCAATGAAAGAAACATTTTTGCAGAATATGTTTTGGCTAAAAATTGGACTGACTATAGCTATCAATTATTCAAGGAATGTAAGTCCAGTAATTTCTATTGAGAGTACATTAGTGTTGCTGGCATTAATGGACAGGAGGAGAAGGGAGCTTCATGTAAGTCCTGATAAACGTACTACAACCAGAGCTTCAAAGCTGCTTCCAGAAATGTGTGTTGCTCTTTCTCTCCTCACTCAATGGGATCTTTGAAGCAAATCCTATGACTGGATATGTAGGCATTGGAAGGCCCAAAGTCTACCTGCTTTACTCACATAAAGAATCACACTGAGTGGTCACAGACCAATGCACATAATTTTCAGCAGTGCTGTGTGAAAAATGATAGGTAAAAAAAAAATGCTTGCAAATAATACCATATAAAACCCCTGTGTTATAAATTCTTCTAAAGTATTCCAGAATTCCTCAAGTGTTTGATGAGGCTTCTGTCAACCAGCTATCATCCTATCTTGAATCTTTCTTTTGCAGAGAAAGACTAAATAGATTATAGAAGGGCAGTTCTGGTTTCTTGCTGGAATCTTTGTTCCTCTGTCCCTTTCTATCAATCTATAAATGTGAGAATGATAGAGACACTGGGTTGGCCTCATGCACCAACTCATTTTTTACCCACACAGAGTAACCAAGTGCCCGCACAGATTCCCTTGCATTTGTCAGCAGCTTTTCAAACGACTGGCCATGGTCCTTCTCGGTTAGCCTTCCTTCACAATGAGTGAATGAGACACAGGGAGAGCTGGTGAAAGAATTTTAGTCAAGCTGTTTCCAGTGTGCATCCTTTGAAAACAGGCCAGTAGCTTTCTCCATCAAGGGCTGAGGGCTAGCTGACCTGGAGATATCTGAAACATAGAATCACAGAATCATTTAGGTTGGAAAAGACCTTCAAGATCATCGAGTCCAACCATCAACCATGCCCAATAAACCACATCCCAAAGTGTCTTGTCTACATGTTTTTTGAATACCTGCAGGGATGGTGACTCAACCACTTCCCTGGGCAGCCTGTTCCAATACCTGACAAACCTCTCAGTAAAGATATTTTTCCTAATACCCAACCTAAACCTCCCCTGCCACAACTTGAGGCGATTTCCTCTTGTCCTATCACTAGTTACTTGAGAGAAGAGACCAGCACCCACCTCACTACAATCCCCTTTCAGGTAGTTGTAGAGAGCAATAAGGTCTCCCCTCAGCCTCCTTTTCTCCAGCCTAAACAACCCCAGTTCCCTCAGCTGCTCCTCATAAGACTTGTGCTCTAGACCCTCCACCAGCTTTGTTGCCCTTCTCTGGACACGCTCCAGCACCTCGGTGTCTTTCCTGTAGTGACGGGCCCAAAACTGAACACAGTACTCGAGGTGCGGCCTCACCAGTGCCCAGTACAGGGGACAATCACCTCCCTGCTCCTGCTGGCCACACTATTTCTGATACAGGCCAGGATGCCATTGGCCTTCTTGGCTACCTGGGCACACTGCTAGCTCTTATTCAGCCAGCTGTCAACCAACACCCCCAGGTCCTTTTCTGCTGGGCAGCTTTCCAGCCACTCTTCCCCAAGCCTGTAGCGCTGCATGGGGTTGTTGTGAGTGCAGTGCAGGACCCAGCACTCGGCCTTGTTGAACCTCATACAATTGGCCTCAGCCCATCGATCCAACCTGTCCAGATGCCTCTGTAGAGCCTTCCTACCCTCAAGCAGATCAACGCTCGTGCCCAACTTGGTGTTATCTGCAAAGTTACTGAGGGTGCACTCGATCCCCTCGTCCAGATCATTAATATACTAAAGAGAACTGGCCATAGTACCGAATTTTGGGGAACACCACTTGTGACCTGCTGCCAACTGGATTTAACTCCGTTCACCACAACACTCTGGGCTTGTTCATCCAGCCATGAGCTGCCATCTTCTCAAGGAGTATGCCATGAGAGACAGTGTCAAAGTCCTTGCTGAAGTCCAGGTAGACAACATCCACAGCCTTTCCCTCATCCACTAGGCGGGTCACCTAGTCATAGAAAGAGATCAGGTTGGTCAAGCAGGACCAGCCTTTCATGAACCCATGCTGGCTGGGCCTGATCCCCTGCTTGTCCTGCACATGCCATGTGAGCACACTCAGGATGAGCCATTCCATAATCTTCCCTGGTACCGAGGTCAGGCTGACAGGCCTGTAGTTCCCCGGATCCTCCCCTGACCCTTCTTGTAAATGGACACCACAGTCATCTGGGACCTCCCCCATTGACCAGGATTGGTGATAAATGATGGAGGGTGGCTTGGCAAGCACTTTGCCAGCTCCCTCAGTACTCTTGGATGGATCCCATCTGGTCTCATAGATTTGTGAGTGTCCAGATGGCATAGTAGGTCACTATTTCCTCCTGGATTAAGAGGGTATATTCTGCTCTCTATCCTTGCCTTCCAGCTCAGGGGGCAGAGTACCCTGAGGATAACTGGTCTCACTGTTAAAGACTGAGGCAAAGAAGCCATTAGGTACCTCAGGCTTTTCCTCATCTCTGGTGGCAATGTTCCCCTCTGTATCCAATAAAGGATAGATATTCTCCTTGGCTCTCTTTTTATTGTTAACATATTTGTAAAACATTTTTTATTGTCTCTTACAATAGTGGCCAGACTGAGTTCTAGCTGAGCCTTTGCCTTTCTAATTTCCTCTCTGCATGACCTAACAAGACTCCTGTACTCTTCCTGAGTTGCCTGCCCTTTCTTCCAGAGATGATAAACTTTTTTTCTTGAGTCCTAGCAAAAGCTCCCTGTTCAGCCAGGCCAGTCGTCTTCCTTGGTGGTTCATCTTGCGGTGCATGGGAATAGCCTGGTCCTGAGCCATTAAGATTTCCTCCTGGAAGAATGTCCAGCCTTCCTGGATCCTTTTGCTCTTCAGGACTGTCTCCCAAGGGACTCTCTCAATCAGTGTCCTGAAAAGGCCAAAGTTTGCCCTCCAGAAGTCCATATAACCCTCTCATGATGAAAGACGTGGCAGTGTGGCAGGGTTAGTTAGTTAGCAACATTCCACCTGTTTGCTGCTTGCCTTTACTGTTCTTGCATGCCACCAAGTCCTGTCGATCCTGGGTTTTGCCAGTATTCAATGCATCACTGCATCTGTTCCCTACTCTGCTGCTCCCATGGCTCATCAGTTTTACCTTCCATCTGTTCAGTGACCTGGTGCTACAAGGTCTAAAATACTGCGCAAAGTCCAGGCAGGGAGCTCAGTAAACATCTCCATGCCTTGGGCACATAGGAAAGCTCATCCATGCAGGAGCGAAAGCTTCCTCCTGAGCCAGCTAGAGTGGACCTTTCATCACAAATGTTCACTTTTTATTGCTGTGTCTGCAGGCTTCTGGGTTTGCTTGCTTTAGCACACACACTGTTTTCATGCCTTATATCCCACCATTCCTCTTGCTGCAGAATGACAGGCTGTCTGCAAAGATAGTCTCAAAGGGCTATTTTCTGTAGTTTATCCAAAGAAAAGTGTTAGATAGTTTGGCGTGCAATGCCAGACTAGCAATCTGGAAGTCTGATGTTGAAGAAGAGACAGGTATTTCAAATGGGTCTTGACACCACTCTCTTACAGTAAAAGCATCGAAGTGTGATGATTATTCCATAAAAACAGTTATGCTATCAAAATGAGTAGAATTAATCTGTACTTTTGTCTTTGTAATACAGGTAGATTAAAAAGTTGGCTTATGTGTTTTCTGAACCCTTTGTTAAGATCATTGATCAGTCAGAATATGGAGGACTTTATCAAGGAATCTCATCTTTTTTCTTCAGTAATTTGAAAGTGACACTTGTACTAGGCAGATTCTTACACAGACTTTCAGTTTTATATTCACCCAAGATGTCCAAACTGGTCTATTTCTGTCGTTGCTATCCTGAAGTTAACAAGAAGAAAATATTTTTGCTCTTAAGTCCCTTGTTTTGGGATGGAGAAAAGGAGAGAGGCTCCATGTGAAGGCAGTGATTGCTAAAGGGAACATAGTTTAGGTACCAAGATACAATGATGTATTTCTTTGGAACTTTATTGTGGTAGGACATGTTCAGCATGAGAAAACTAAGGTGAAATGCTGTTGAGTTCACTTGTACATGCAGTCTGTATGCTTTTTAACGACATGTCTTCTTGTACCAAATCCTGCCTTTCCTAGTAAGGCAAAATCTGGTGGCTTCCAGCTGAGTGACTAACTCTGTTGCAACTTTGTTGGCAAGAAGCAGAGGGCCCTAAGATATGTTCCTCTGCATGTTCTCATGGCTCTCTTACTTCTCAGACCTATGAAAGCTCAGGGGAATGAACTATTCAAAATCCTTCATAGTTTATTCATTATTCCCCAGCTCACTTCTTACAGTAATCTTACTTAGAAACAATCTTTAAATAGAAGCTTCTGTAATATTATTAATGAAAAAAATGTTGCCTGGCAGACACGGCTGAAGAGGGAAAACACTTGCAAGGGCTTTTGAGTGCTGGGTCTGTGTGACTGTTGGTCTACGAAGCCACTGTGATCTGCAGTGCCCTGTCCTGAAAAGAAGTCTCAAAAGGCTCATGGAAAGGATACTCCTCTGATCAAATTTAAGGAGTCTTTGACATTTCTGAAATTGGTACTTCCCTTTTGTAGCTTTTTCCACTTTCCCTAACTTCTAGGCCTTTGAAAATCTGTATTTTTTTATGCACACTGTATTGACAGCTTTCAGATGAAAAAAGGAGTGCACTGTACATGAGAGAGAATTGCTGCCTTCAGTACAAAGTTCACCTCAAAATTTAAAAATTAAATAAAAAAATGAGATGTGGAGGAGCAATTGTGGATGGTTACAAAAAATTCAAGAATGATTTTTCAGAAGAAGACAATATGACTATTTTGTTTTCATTTGAGCTAGGGATCTAGAATTTATTTCAAAAATAAGACACATCTCATTGTGTTGTGACAGATTCTATCCTCGGTAATGTATGCAGCCAACATTTTTATTGTTCTTTAACCTCTATAAAAAGTCACCATGGAGCGACATGGTGATCTCCTCACCATGTACGGGAGGTCTATTGGAGAAATTATGGTAGAAGTGGGACTTTTCTAGACACCAGAAATCATCTCTAAACAAAAGCATAAACATAAGCAATGGAGAGAAGAAGGGGAATACAAAACAGGCAAAGGACCCCAGTCAGTGTCCCCTTCCTCCCCTTCCTTCCTTCCTTCCTTCATCATGTCCGTCACACAGCCCTGCATAAAATATGTACAGAAGCTAGCCAGTGAGTCCAAGAAGTGTTAAGTTTGGCAGTGAGATCCAGAAAATCAGATGCAAATGTGAAACTGAAGACAGAAATTGTTGCAAAATACATCCCTTCTGTTTTATTGGAAAGCAAGAAGTTTGCAGCCAACATCTTTTTCAGATTTAACTTTGTTTTTCAGTTGCATATTCTGATCAGGTATGTCTTAAACTGGAAATTAATTAGTCAGTGTTTAGAAAATATAAACAGAACCAGTGAAGTACATCTGCATACTGATGAGACAGTATCTTAAGTCTTCGTAGCCAGAGGCAGGATTTAGAAAAACAATGTCAAGAATTTCCAGATGAGAGTCTGCCAGGCAGTTGGCCTGGGAGAAGAAGAGTCCAGAGGGAATGTCGTAATCTTGCATTTGACTGAGCAAGCACCTGATTCAAAAGCCAGTAAGGAACTTCACCAGCACAGCTTTGTGAAAGACAGAACAGCAGTCTGACAGCGGTAATTATGTTCTGTACCTCTAGGTAATGAACGTATGGAAAAGTCACAATCAGAAAAAGAAGCTCCCAAATTATATTGATTAGATCAAAACAGGAATGTATGAAAGCCTGTGACAATACTGGGGAAAATATAAAATTGTGTTCATCTTAGGGGATTTTTCAGACTTTGTCAAAGCCATTGTAGCTTGCTTTACACTTGCCATTGATCAAAGAGGGTTGAATTCTGCTTCCTCATTAATGTCACAATGTGAGTTCCCTACAGAGGTCACCGAAAATGCATCAAAACAACTCCTGCTCCCTACTGGCCTAAATGCAAAGGAAATTTGAGCACAAATATTTCACATAGCAGGCAACATATTGTTTTCCGGTCAGAACAGATGTTCAGTCATCTTTAAAGAGCATTAAAGAAATATTGATGTTGTTTTGAATTTTTTAAACCAAATATTCCGGGGACTTAGTGCTGAAAGCTTGAAAAGTAAGTAAGTAGCATTAATGCTGCAAGTTAATTTGAACTGGCTGAAGAGAGGACAACAGCTAGAAATTTAAATTATATTGACAAAATCAGGCCAAAACAGTCTTAGAAAGCTGAATCTGGATGATGCCCATGAGTTTCTGTGAGCATTACTCTTAAAATCTGTTCATAACTTGTAAGGAGTAATATTAGTTCTGTAAAACCCTTTCAGTTGTGCTGTCTAATTCTAGAAATGACACAGTGCTCTATCCAACATATGCACAGTTCAAAAACCTAAGTCAAAGTTCTTTTCTTTTTTGATGCACATACAGATCATACATTCACTTAGCAGTGCCATGTGCAGTGCTAAGTTTTGGGGTGAGAATTACTGTGGCTAAGGGGCAGATCTGCCCCTGTACAGGCTCCTCTTATCTTGTAGCTTTTAAAACACCATCCTATCTTCTAAGCTTTGCTCCTGTGAGCATAATGCAAACAAAAATAAAACTAGGCATAACACAGGCTACTGGGAACACCACATGTTTGAAAAGCAGTGCCTTCCCTAGGAAATCACACCCACATATCCGTCACTGTTTATACAGAGCCTTTCCCAACGGCTGATCGCTGTGGTCAATAATCTGCAACTTTAAGGCATTCGTGGAGGTCCTTATCACCATTAGGCAGAATCACATGATGCAATTTGAAGCCTTGGAGCTTGATTGCAAATCAGTGTTGGATGTTAAGATTTTTTATTATATTTTATTTTTGCTTCTCAGAGCACTACAGGAGACAAAGAGAACAATTTACATTACCAGTTTAAACCGTTATAAAAAATAGATAAAAGTAACAGAAGACTGACTAGATAGACACAAATAAGACTAATAGCACTGTATATCTAATCCCAGACTCTATGCTGCCACAATAACTAGTTCATTAGAAAGTATTTCTGTACCCCTGGTGTACTTTTCATGACAACAGGGGTTTTTATTCAAGTGTGTGAGCACAGAGGGAAGCACTTGCAGAACTTCTTTTCTCTTCTGATTACTTTGTTTATAAAAAAGGATTTTTTCAAATTAATGCCTACTGAAGAGATGGAAATAGAACTACTGCAAGCCTGGCGGAAGTGCTCACAGACTGGGACTGTCTCATGCTCTGTACTCAGGCAAAACTCCAACTGGTTCATTACTTTAAAAATCTTTGCTTGTGTTCAGCATCTGGCCTGAATGTATTGGGTTTCACTGAAAAACACAGACACAGTTTGTTTGTTGTTTTTTCTATTTATGTCTACATCTAATTGACTTTAAATGGAAGAGAAAACATCAAGGCATAGCTAATGCCCTCCTATGGATAACAGAGAATAAGTCTTCATATCCAGTGAAAAAGGCAGAGCCATGGAATCAAAGAACTCAGCCTTATTGCTACTTCACGTACTAGTTCCCGGTATGATCTTAATACTTTGCTTTGGTTACTTTACTTTGGACCCCATTTTGTGTAGCAGAGAGATGATAAACTTACCTATGCTTATAAAGGACTTTGAGAACTACAGTGAGAAACACTGTAGAAATGCTATGTGTTTTTCTGGTTTAGTTTGATAAGTTTTCGTGACTCACTATTCAAAAGCTCAATGTATCTGTAATGCAATGATTGGCAAAGCATCACAGGGGATATTTGGAGCTGGGAACAGTCACCAACTTACAAATAGCGTCTTATTTTCTTTCCACTGAAGTCAGTGAGAGTTTTGCCAGTAATTCCAAAGGAAGTATGTCCATTCCTATAATCTCCTTTGAAAATTACACCCAGAGGAGAAGGCAAGTAGGATCTAAAAATTGAAGTGCTTTTAGAAGAGCATTCAGTGTTGTGGCAGTGTCAATGTCGGGGACTTGCTTTGTTCTTTCACAGTTAAAAAATATAATCCCTTAGGCTTTACATCACAGTCACACTCATTTATATGTGCACTAACACGGTCTTATCACATATTTCTAACAGGACTCCTCACAGAAATATGTGGCATAGATGCAATTTGAAAGAGCTATTATTTTCCAGTATCTGAGCTATATTGTATAACTAGTTCTCAGAGTGCTGTTCATTTGCTTCCATAAAGCCAGACTCATGCTTTTTCCAGGGGGAAATACAGGGTGGAATCCTGGTTAGGTAAACTGTGCCCTCGTATCTCAGGCTGTTCTCGTTTCGTCTGAACAGAGTTAATTTTCTTCCTAGTAGCTGGTACAGTGCTGTATTTTGGATTTAGTGTAAGAATAGTGTTGATAACACACTGACATTTTAGTTGTTGCTAAGTAGTCCTTCTCCAAAGGTAAGGATTTTTTCGGTTTGCCATGCCCTGCAAGTGAGCAGGTGCACAAGAAGCTGGGAGGGAGCATGGCCAGGAGAGCTGACCCAAACTAGCCAAAGGGATATTCCATACCCTAGGATATCATGCTCAGTATATAAACTGGGAGGAGTTGGTTGGGAAGGGCCAATTTCTGCTCAGGGACTGGCTGGGCATCCGTCAGCGGGTGGTGAGCAATTGCATTGTGCATCACTATTTTTTCTTGGGGTTTATTTCTCTCTCTTTTTGTTATCTTCCTTGTCTTTTTTTTATTATTATTATTATTATTATTATTATTATTATTATTATTATTATTATTGGGGGGGGGTCAATTACTAAATTGTTCTTATCTCAACCCACAAGTTTTACTTTTTTTTCCAATTTTCCACCCCATCCCACTGGGGGAAGAGGGAAGGAGTGAGTGACCAGCTGCTTGGTGCTTAGTTGCCCACTGGGGTTAAACGATGACACAGGGTCAGGGAGTATTTCTATAGGTTCCCCCCTCATTTCTTTGCCCTGATGATGTATGCAGGTCATCTCTGTTGGAGACTAGAGGTGCGGCAGCTGAAAGTAGATTTAAAGGATACAGCCAGAGGTGCAGAGGACACCCTTTTTCCATGCAGATGACCATGACAAATGCTTCTAGCAGAAGTCACCCGACACATCTTCACTGCAATCTTCTTTTCCTCTACCCTATGAACAGCGGGAAGAACAAAGGCCCAGGAAAGAAGGAAAGTCTCTGGCCTTTTATCTTTATGAAGGCAAAGTCCAAATCACTTCATCAATGTTTTAATTCTTTCAAGATCTCTCTTACTTCTGTGTGATGTAAGTGCCTGCCTAGTAATAAATATGCTTCCTCTTTTGAAAAGGCTGCAGGAAATAGAAAGTATTTAGTAAGTCATATCCACAACCAACAAGACAATCAGAAAACAGGAAAGGAAATTTAACTCTGCCTGCAGTCAAAGGGAACTGGATGCTACCCAGGGAAATCTGTATCAGGAATAAAGTGCCTCAAAGCTTGGCGGAGTTCAGAACAGGAATTAAGTCTGGCTTTGTAATTGAATCAACACAGGGTTTGGATTCACTAACCTCCTTATTAAAATGATGAAACACATCAGAGGTGCCACTTGCCTCACAGATCCCTTCATAGTGATTTGATCTGAATTATTTAAATGCAGTTAATTCTCCTTTTTTTTTTTTTTTTTTTGCATGCAGAGCACTTGGTTTGCAGTCACTGAGAGTAAGTGTGCAGCAATGACACCAAACATTCCCTGGGAGCACAGCCAGTCCAGGCACCAGGGAGATGATTAGCTGAGACAAGCAGAAATGGCCAGCCAGCCCAAAAAGAGTGAACCTCCATTTGCCTGAGACACCCCGTGTAGACATTTCCAGGCCTTGGCCATGCTCCCTTGTTCCAAGGGCTCCTGAGGTGTCTAATAACTTTGTGCATGTCTGTGGTGCCACGTCAGAGCTCATACACCCTCCTTGAAGCACAGTACCAGTTAACTTGGGCTGGCTTTGCAAATGCAACTCACGCTCAACACAGACAATCATGTGCCCCAAGAAATAAACACTGTTGGATATTAACAGGCTCTATGGGCATCTGTGTGAAAGTAGTTGCCATAAGAAGGAACAGATCCTAAGAAATCCTATAATTTTCTAATTTTTCTATTTTCCAAAGCATCCTGGCCCCACATTTCCTAGGGAGCAGAGGTCTGAACTGACCTAATTAATTCTTCATTGAGAAATATGCAAGTTTATCTTTAAAAGCTCAATGTTTAGAGGGTATACAGTAGAATTTAGCCACCAAGCTGCCCAGAGATGGGTGACTGGCATCCTCTGGCCTGGTGCCAAGGGAACTGAAGGAACACCCTAAAACCAACAGGATTACAAGTAAACCTCAACTTTTTCACATATCTTTCTGTACAGGATAAAGAAAGAATGAAAGCTGCAGCATTCAAAAAGAGAAGATAGTCTAAATTTTCCCTTGTAGGTCATAATTCTGTGATCTCCGGTTTGAACTCTCAAACTGAAATACACTCATTTACCTTTGGATGGTATTTCATCTGTCGTCTGTCCAGTTGAAAGCATGAAGTTTAAATGAGCAAACTTTTATTCCTCTTTGATTTAAAGAATGAAACTGATAAAGTGGGTTAGTTTATTCTGTCTGTCTCCATGGTGGTCTGGTGGACAGAAATAAATACAGTTATAAATTCCGTCTTCCTGAAGCAGACATAGCCATACACTTCTATGCAAAAAATTTGCACGTCAGAAGTTCACGATAATGGCAGGCTTAGCTGGAGAAAAAAAATGCCAACTGACAATGCTTTGGAAGCAGGGAAAGGTAGGCCAAACAGTGTAACCTCCTGTAAACTGATGTTTTCAGTAGCAAAAGCTGCTTTTGCTGATTTTTTATGAGAAGAAACATTGAGGGAAAAACCTTCGGTTAAACAAAACAAGTTTAGGGTTGTTTTTTTTCTTTCAGCTTACATATGTACAAGAGATTTCCTTTCATCCTTTTATGGTTTGGGGATCACAATTTTTGTGTGAAAAGTCAGAGTACTTTAAGGCACAGCATCACTATGGAGCAGCATTGTGTAGAGTGTGGGAAAATACGCTTCACGCAAGGAGGGAGGGAGGTACGGAGTCAGGCCCCTCTGGCCTCAAGTGAAGCTTTCAGCTTCTGCCTGGCCAACAACTCTGCCTCACTGCAGCACTGTTGCAGGACACTGGCTGCATTTTCCTCACATCTCCAGAGGTTGCAGGTCATATGTTTGCATGTTAGCATGGGGGAGGTCTGGCCCCAGCATGTTTGGTTTAGCTCTTCTCTGAATAAAAATGGTAAAACTTTAAATTATGTCAAGCCCTATCATCTCAAAACCAGTATTTTCAGGCTGCAGACTGGCTTCCTTCACCTTTCTGTCCCTGGGTAATACATGGATGGATGCACACATTTTAAAGACATCATGTTCCCTGTGTGGCAAAGGAAATAATATGCTCAGTGCAGATGGTCACCACTAACACAGTAAGCACTACCAAAGTTTGCTTTCACCTGTCATTTTTGTCGCATCTAATAAAAAGAGTGACAGACCAAGATTAAGCCTTTTTTGAATGACTTCTTGCATTACTAGCTTTATATCTTGAGGAAAGAAATAAATGATATTTTGGCTTGAAGATGCCAATCTGGAACTGTTCTAATCAGTGTTCTGGCCAGAGGTTCCTGAGTGAAAACATTTGTAGTAAGCAGATACAATTAGGTCTGCTGTATTATTGTAATTGGGAAATAGGGTCCAACACCTAGTATGACCCTCTATCTTTCTAGAGAAGAAAGGTACAGAAAGCCTAGAGCACACATTTTAAAAGCTAAGTTGTGGAGCTTTCTGATAGCCACAATAAAAAGTCAGCGAAGAATTTATCCACACAGGAAGACTGATGAAAAATTCAAGCTCTAGGCAACTGTCTAAATGTTACATCAGAAAAGAGCTATCATCTGGTGAAAATATCATCAGACCAATGGTGCCATATATCACTTTTATATACATATATATATAAGCAAGATGGATTGAATTTAACAAGATACGTACAGCCACTATCCCAATAACTCATCAGATTCATTCAATTTTAATTTTTCAGCTTCTCTAATGTCCAATAGCTTGGTTTATGAAAGAAATTGCAACGTAGTTTTGAAACTTTTCTCCTCCCACTTTAAGTTTTGGTGTCAAATCACTATATAAGCCAATTCAGACCCAAAGGCCAGCATTCATATCTACAAAAAATATTCTAGATCCCCAATATGTGTAATGTTACATGAAAGGAAGAGAACTCATCACTCAACTTAGTGACCAGCAACCAGATTTGTATAGGTAAAGTTGGTAGCCTGCCACTGGCATAACATAAACACCATGATCACAAGTTTCTTATCCAGCACATAGTGGTATTCACAAAAATACCTACTTTGTATGTGAATCAAATGGAACTGGATGACCAGAAATAAAACCAGAACTCTCTAAAACTTGGGCCAGCTACAGAATTCAACTAATTGTTCTCAAATTAAGAAAGAAGTGGTTTCTTGGCATTTTATGTAATATCAGACAACTGTCCAGGGACAAATAAATACCAACTGCAGCTGAATGGCTGGTGCAGCAGAGGTGGATATTGTGTTGAGTGACTTGCCTTGTTGAGTGACTTGTTCTCTTTCTGACAATTTTAACTCTGGTAATTTTAAAAGACTCAAGGCCAACTTAAATAAAAAAACCCAACAGTTTAACCACCTATCAAAAAACTGAGCAAAATACAGTCCCACAACTTGACAGCCATCTGCCACTGGAGATGACTGGACTCCATACATCCTCTCAGTTTTAGTCTGAAAGTGCCCTAAGCACCCTCAGTTATGCCTTCTGGATATACACAGAACTGCTGCAACTCAGCAACTATACACCTTTCACCTGTGTAAACCTTCTTCTTATCCACAAACTAGGTCGAGACTCACCTAAGGCTCATGAGAGGCAGCCTGTTAAATCGAGTTACAGCACTTCCACACAAAACAACAGCAGAGCGCTCAGTAACAAAGAGGAAGCAGACCCACTTCTGTTTGCCCTTTTGAAAGGCAAATAGTGATCCCAGCCAGCCTTTTAAGCAATAAGAAAGTGGTTAAGTGCTCACAGATGATTGGAGAGGCTCGTGTTTCAGGGCCTTCTGGGGTCAGTACAAACAAAATGAGGGTTTTTCTAAACTGTGAAACTTTCTGCCTCAAGAAAGTTATGGATACTAAAAGCTTTCATGTTTTCAAAAAAATATACAATTGCCATCCTATACCATGTAATTCTTGTCTATATACAAAGTATGAACTGGTTGTTTTTACAAACATAGGAATGAAAGCAGTGAATTTTGTTCTACAAGAGAGACTGGATATAAGCTGAACCGTCTTGGAGACACCAAGTGTCTGGAATATGTGATAAATGAAACACATCTTGCTGGCTCTGCAGGACACCTTGAAGCCCTAGTGTTACAGAATGGTCTTTTATCATAAACCAGAGTAACCCTGAAATCGGAGCCTTTTCTTATTTTCCCAGACAGGAGAGCTCACTGCCTTATGCTGTTTCACTAACACCTTCCTCTCAGTGACAAGAAGCAGGTTAGGAGTCTCTGGCTTCCTGTCCATTTTAGGTGATGTTTGCAATTGTTTTACCATTAATGCTGTGTGAAGTTTATCATGAATGGCACTAAGTCTTGCATGATACAAGGGGAAGCAAAACATGAAAGGAAGGTCTGGTTAGGTCTAAAATGTCAGCTTAGGTAGACCATTCACATAAATAACCTGATTACGCATAATGCTGCTGAGGCTTATCCCTGTGTGTTTTGTCACCAGTCATAAATTTTGATAGTGCAGTTTTCAGCCTCTTGAGCAATTTAACCAGATGCTTCAGGATTGCTGTGTATAGGTCAACCAGGTGATCAGGCCCAGTTAGCCCGGGTATATGGAAGGCAGGTCCTGCTTGACTAACCTGATGACCCACTTAGTGGATGAGGGAAAGGCTGTGGATGTTGTTTACCTGGACTTTAGTAAAGCCTTTAACACCATTTCCCACAGCATTCTCCTGGAGAAACTGGCTGCTTATGGCTTGGAACGGTGCACTCTTCATTGGGTGAAAAGGTGGCTGGATGGCCGGACCCAAAGAGTTGTGGTGAATGGAGTTAAATCCAGTTGGCAGTGGGTCACAAGTGGTGTTCCCCAGGGCTCAGTATCAGGGCCAGTGTCATTTAATATCTTTATCAATGATCTGGACGAGGGGATCGAGTGCACCCTCAGAAACTTTGCAGATAACACCAAGATGGGCACGAGCGTTGATCTGCTTGAGGGTAGGAAGGCTCTACAGAGGCATCTGGACAGGCTGGATCCATGGGCTGAGGCCAATTGTATGAGGTTCAACAAGGCCGAGTGCTGGGTCCTGCACTGCACTCACAACAACCCCATGCAGCGCTACAGGCTTGGGGAAGAGTGGCTGGAAAGCTGCGTGATGGAAAAGGACCCGGGGGTGTTGGTGGACAGCCACCTGCATATGAGCCAGCAGTGTGCCCAGGTGGGCAAGAAGGCCAATGGCATCCTGGCCTGTATCAGAAATAGTGTGGCCAGCAGGAGCAGGGAAGTGATCTTCCCCCTGTTCTCAGCACTGGTGAGGCTGCACCTCAAGTACTGTGTTCAGTTTTGGGCCCCTCACTACAGGGAAGACATTGGGGTGCTGGAGCATGTCCAGAGAAGAGCAACAAAGCTGGTGGAGGGTCTAGAGCACAAGTCTTATGAGGAGCAGCTGAGGGAACTGGGGTTGTTTAGGCTGGAGAAAAGGAGGCTGAGGGGAGACCTTGTCGCTCTCAACAACTACCTGAAAGGAGGTTGTAGCGAGATGGATGTTGGTCTATTTTCCCAGGTAGCAAGTGCTATGATGAGAGGAAATGGCCCCAAGTTGTGGCAGGGTTTCGACTGGATATTAGGAAAAAATTCCTCATAGGAAGGTTTATCAAGCATTGGAACAGGCTGCCAAGGAAAGTGTTTGAGTCACCATCCCTGGAGGTATTTAAAAGACATGTAGATGTGGTGCTTAGGGACATTGTTTAGTGGTGGGCTTGGCAGTGTTAGCTTTACGGTTGGACTCAATGATCTTAAGGGTCTTTTCCAACATAAGTGATTCTATGATTCTATGATTCTGTGATTTTTAACTTCTACATTTTTTCTTTCACTTACAGTTTCAGACCCCATGTTTCATCCATGAGATGCTGAAAGCATCCTGTGCTTTGTCACTCTGTTTATTCTTGCTCTTTTACATATCTGTTGTGTTATCCCTCTTATTTAGTGTGTGCACCCCTGTATGGCTACTAAAGCATTTTCAAAAGTAATGATTCTCAGTAAATTACAAGGCAGAACTTAACTGGAAAGCATTGCAGGAAACTTACCTTTTAACATAATTTGGCTTTTTTCTGATATATTTTCAGTCCCACTAAATCACAGGAAGAAAAAGGGATTTGCATTCATTTATCAATTCAGTTTAAAAGACAGTAGAATTAAGAATGGTCATCATAAAACCTTTTTTTTAAAAACGTATCCGCGATATTTTTGCATAGAGTAGTGCACTGTGCAGTATTTATAAATCAATAAACACCAGGAAAATTGTCACAGTCTTTACTGTTTTCTTATGAGGAGAGATAACCAGTATGTATTGTGTCCTGAATGACACTTAAGAGCAAGAAGGAAATGCACAAGCAGTGGAGGCAGGGACAGATATCCTGGGAAAAGTATAAAGATGCTGCCCAGTTGTGTAGGGATGGGGTCAGGAAGCCCAAGATGCAGCTGGAGCTGAAGCTGGCAAGGGACGCAAAGAATAATAAGGGCTTCTATAGGTACATCAGCCACAAAAGGAAGGTTACAGAAAGTGTACCCCCCAATGAACATGACTGGCAAACTGTTAACAATGGACAAAGAGAAGCCTGAGGTACTCAACAACTATTTTGCTGCAGTCTTCACTGGCAATCTCTCTTTCCACACCTCTTGAGTGGATGCACCTCAAGACAGGGACTGGGGGAGCAAAGTCCCTCCCACTGTAAGAGAAGATCAGGTTCCTGACCACCTGAGGAACCTGAACATATGGAAATCTATGGGACCTGACAAGTTGCATCCCAGAGTCCTGAGGGAATTGGCTGATGTAGTTACCCAGCCACTCTCCACGATACTTGAAAAGTCACGGCAGTCAGTTGAAGACCCAGGTGACTGGAAAAAGGAAAGCACTGCACCCATTTTCAAAAAGGGCAGAAAGGAGGACCCAGGGAACTACCAATCTGTCAGTGTCACCACTGTGCCTGGGAAGACCATGGAACAAATCCTCCTAGAAGCTATGCTAAGGCACATGGAGGACAGGGAGGTGATTCAAGACAGCCAGCATGGCTTCACCAAGGGCAAGCCTTGCCTGACCAATCTGGTGGCCTTCTATGATGGAGTGACTACATCAGTGGACAAGGGAAGAGCTATGGATGTCATCTATCTGGACTTCTGTAAGGCCTTTGACATTGTCCCCCACAACATCCTTCTCTCTAAATTGGAGAGAGATGGATTCGGTGAATGACGAATTGGTTGGATGGTTGCATCCAGGGAGTAGTGGTCAATGCATCAATGTCCAGATGGAGATCCATGATGAGTTCTGTCCCTCAGGGGTCTGTATTGCAACCAGTACTGTTTAGTATCTTCATCGATGCCATAGACAGTGGGATTGAGTGCACCCTCAGCAAGTTTGCAGATGACACCAAGCTGAGTGGTGTGGTTGACACACCTGAGGGACAGGATGCCATCCAGAGGGACCTGGACAAGTTCAAGAAGTGGGCCCATGTGAACCTCAGGAGGTTCAAGAAGGCCAAGTGCAAGGTCTTGCACCTGGATCAAGGCAACCCTCAGTATTAATATAGGCTGGGGGATGAAGAGATTGAGGGCAGCCCTGTGTAGAAGGACTTGGGGGTGCTGGTGGATGAAAAGCTGGACATGAGCCAGCAATGTGCACTTACGGCCCAGAAAGCCAACCATATCCTGGGCTGCATCAAAAGAAGTGTGGCCAGCAGATTGAGGGAGGTGATTCTGCCCCTCAACTCCACTCTGGTAAGACCCCACCTGGAGTACTGCATCCAGCTCTGGAGTCCTCAGTACAGGAAAGACATGGACTTGTTGGAGTGGGTCCAGAGGAGGGCCACAAAAATGATCAGAGGGCTGGAACACTTCTCCTGTGAAGACAGGCTGAGAGAGTTGGGGTTGTTCAGCATGGAGAAGGGAAGGCTCCAAGGAGACCTTATTGCAGCCTTTCAATACTTAAAGGGGACTTATAAGAAAGGTGAAGACAGACTTTTTAGTAGGGCCTGTAGTGATAGGACAAGGGGTAATAGTTTTAAACTAAAAGAGTATAAATTTAGACTAGATATAAGGAAGAAATATTTTATGGTGAGGGTGGGCAAACACTGGATGAGGTTCCCCAGAGAGATGGTAGATGCCTCCTCCCTGGAAACACTCAAGGTCAGGCTGAATGGGGCTCTGAGCAATTTGATCTAGTTGAAGATGTCTGTGCTCATCGCAGGGGAGTGGACTAGATGACCTTTAAAGGTCCCTTCCAACCCAAACCATTCTATGATTCTATGATTCTATGATTCTATTCACCTTTCTGGATAAATGTCATAGAAGAGGTGATGGAGCATGTGACTGACAGTGTCTAATTGCATTTACCTTCATAAACTAGAATATTAGCGTATGCTGGATACTCCAGAGAATATTACGAATCAGCCTTCAGAATGAGAATCCTGAGGATGATAAGAGTCATTAAAATTCAGATTCCAAAAGTAAAAAAAAAAACCTATAAAACTTACCGTTAAGATTATATCATCCTATTTCCATAGCTTTAAAACTACTAAGGCACTTGGACTTTTTAAATGCCCATAAATATTGTCTAAAAAAAAAGGGTTAAAATTTATGTAGATGGTCCAAGAACAGCCTTGACTCTGGCCCCTTTATTCTCTATGTCTTTTATAAACATGCCTGCAAAGAACGAGGATGGGGGATAGGGAATTAATTTCATAGATTAATACTGCCAGGTTACATGTTTTATATTACAGAAGACAGTTTTAAATTTTATGACAATATGCCATTACCATGTCTTATTCACCCTTCATCTACCATGCAAGTCAATTAACAAACAAAGCTAAGGTTTTACATTACCCTTTCTTACTCTGGACCAAATTGTTATCTCTATTAAAGTGTGTAAATCTGAATGAATTACACTGAATTCAACTTAATTATTTCAGAATTACACCAACATAATTAGAAGAAAATTGTCCCTGCACAAGGAAATTGTTTGATGAGTTTTCTAGCAAGCTGAAATGTATAGTAAAGGAAGCAGGGCTCACATAAAGTGAATTGAACACAGTTCTGCAGATGAGATGGCAATGCTAAGAGAGCAGGAGTGCAAAATTAATTTTTGGACTGGATTTTCCAGCACAGTACACCTCTCTCTCAACACAGCACCATTCTTGCCTTAAAGGCAGCCCTAGCAACATCATACCAGGGAAACGGGGATCTCAGTGGCAGGATGCCAGACAAGCACTGCCCCATGGCAGCACAGCCACTAAAAGAGATTGCCAAAACAAGTGGGAATGTCTCTGCCCCAGTTTCCTGTAACGTCCATACAGTCAGCCACTTGGGGCTTATACCTACCTTAGGGCTGCCCTAACTCAGCATAGAGAGGGTTGCTGTAAGTAGAACTGCAGCAGGACTAGGCAAATGAAGTGGAACTATTTGCATTGTACAAAATTGTTCCCTGTACCTTTAAAGTATGCATCTCTTCTAGGACCTGCCATATTTTTCTTTTTTCATGATTTCTGGAAAGTACATATTGGAAACAACTGTTTTCATTTTTTGTAATATTTTCCTAGAAATGTGCCCACCTCTGTTCAATACAGCCTGAAGAAATGGGGGATGTGTCTTGTGGAGATAATAGCAGGAGACACAGCAGTTAAAGGCTTTATTGTTAGTCATACACACAAGGTGGTAAAATAAGGAATGTAGGTCTCAAATGAAAATTTACTTTATCTGAACAACATTGTAGGGTTCTAATTTCAATTTTAAGGGCAGATTTCAGATTTAATGTGCTAAGCGTTCAGACTTTTTTTTTTTCCTTTTACTGCCAGTCCTTTATGTCAATGGTCAAATAATCTTTCCATCCTTCTTGGTGCTAGTGTCATTCACACTTTTCAAACTCTTCTGCCTCTAATACCAACACAAATGAAGCAAACTGGAGTGTAATAAATGGATCCACCAGGGACTAAATATAGAGAAGGTGACATTTTCAGAAGAAAACTATATTTTTCAGAGTGCACGTCTCTTTTGATTATGTAGCTCCTCCTTTCTGAGTTGTTAGCTTTTCTGTGGCATATACACATACAAATCACAGCAGTCCCTCCTAGCTCTGTGATGTCTCTGGAGACATGCAAGGGGAATCCAGAACTGCTGGTGACTCACCACTAAACTGGAACTACCAGGTAACGGGGCATTTTTCGGAGGACTGGAGCTAGGACACCCATCACTTTCTGTGATTCGTTTATTCCCTGAAACAGTGGGTAGCTGGCCCTAAACACGGTATAAACTGCTTTAAGGTATTAGCTGACAAAAGAACCTCAAATCTGGTTATTTCTTACATAACCCCACTGAAGCTCCAGCAAATGTGTCTAGTCCGACATTTTCTCTGTGTGCTCATGGTGCCTGTGCCATGAATTGTATTTGCTCAAGCTGTGTGTTTGACTTCTTTTCTACCTGCCAAGGGACAGCTTCTAGGAGTAGTTCAATATTCCAGAAGCTAAGCAGCATAAAATAACTACACCATTCAGACAGGCTAGTCTGGCTCACATATTTTAATTCCCTTGCATGTGTTTCTCCTATACTCTGAGACGAAGGGTAGATGGGGAAGCTCTGTGTACAGAGCAGCTGTAGCCTGGGGCTACTTAACAGTTCAAGTTTGGTTCCCAGGCAAAGCTAGATCACAGAACTAGGCCTGTGATGATGCTCAAATCAATAGCTAACCCTAATTCCTAGTGTTATGAAAAAACAAAGCAGCAAGGCCAGCTCAGGGAAATCTTGGGACCTAGCTCCATTCTAAACCCATGTCTCTGGATGACAGACTGGGACTCTGAGGGACATATATCTCATCTGTGACCCAGTCCCAGAGGTCTCATTCCTTTAGCTCTCTGTGGTAGCAGTCTGCCTTCTGGCTCTGGGTCCCACAGAGACTTTGCTATCCTATGCTAGTTAGACAGTTGTTTCTCCCTCTCCTTTCCATGCTTTGTACCATCTCAAAAAGAATATAGCACATTTCCAGTAGACACAATTAATAATAAAAAATAGAAGATCACTCCTGTATCAATTTTTAATATTTCCACTCATTCAGAATAAACATCAGCATAGATGTGTCTGTTTCTGGAGGAAGAGCATGGCTGATTAAAGACTTTAAATAGCTTTCTCATTGTTTGAGAAATCAATGAAGGGTGAAATTCTGAAAGGTACAGTTCATATTTAACAAACCTATTAATTGTGATTGGCAAATTAGATGGTGTTTTAATCTTCATAATATCCACCCCAAGATTTTTGTGGCACTTCATTTTTTGGTTAATGCAATCAGAAACCTTTAAACACTTAGATAGCAGAAACATTCACAGTGTTTGAACTAGTAATTGAAGACTGGAGAAATAGGTGAAGAGAGACCAGGTTATCTGAAGAATGATTAACAAGTCTGCTGCAGTATATCCACATATTATACTTGTGGATAAACATGGAATTTTTGCTTGAAATAATGCAGTGTTTGGCATTTTTAAGAGATTCTGAATGAGATCGCGGAGCCATCCTTTTTTCGTCTCAATTCACTGGAGGCAATATAACTTCCCTCAGTAGCTACCATAGAAAATGAAGTGGTTAATACAGACTTTGTATTTTAATTAATTTGCACAGGAAGTTTTCCAAAGTGCAAAGGCTGGGTCTGCATGAGCACTGAATGAACACATCCACCCAATACTGTGTGTGCAGTCAGTCACAGTATGAGCAAATGCAGCAATTCCATGTGCAGCCAGCATTTTCATTCTCATTTGTGAATGCGAGTGTGCTGCTGTGACACTGTCTTATGGATGTGCCTTTCTAACACCCAGGGATTAGATTGGTGAACTGTCATTAGGTATCTCTCTTTTTTCTTTTATAAGTACAAACTTTACATTTATCAGAGAAGATATTTTCTTCTGACTTATAAAGATCTTCTGTAAATTCAGTGCTCTCTAAGCATGAATTTATGAAATCATTTCAATGCCTGGCCTTTGTCTAATGCAAGTGATCCTGCTTATTCTGCCCATGTAGATTAGTCCCTTGGTAGAAACGACACTGCCATCCTTAATATTTTTTGTGGTTGGAGGAAGTCCAGCTCAGAATAGTCAAATTTCCAAGTCCTTCAAGACTCTGAAAATGGTGTACCATCACTTAGTTTGTCTAGGAGGTGTCAGGGACAGCACATTCATAACAGTGCTCCAATCCCAGCATCCACCAGCACTGCCAAAGATCTTCCTGGGCTACTCTTACTGAGGAGAGTCCACAGACTCATCCCTGTACTGCTCTCCAGGAACTGATATGAATTCCCACCATGTCCCAGCTACCTGCCTTCTCCAGAAACTTGTACACAAATCCCTGCCTTGCCATGCTTTTATTTATTTGTGCCTTTGGTGTATATATGCAGTTCCTAATCACCTCCACCAAAAGCTGTTTTTTGAACTGTGGCAACACCAGCATGTGATTCACCATGCAGGGATGATGCCCTGAAACCCCTTTCGGCACTGTCTGAGCTCTTCCTGTGCTATAAACAACAAGGACTGCCAACTTCCCAGTTTTCAGCCACACATCTTCTACTAGCAAGCTTTCTCTGAGCAAGTTATGTCTCCTTTGACCAGAAGTGTACTTCAAAATAGAAGAATAAAAACAGAAATGGCAAGAACTACCTCCAAGCTCAGGCAGCTAAAGGGCACTCAAGAGAACTCATTATGGAGATGCAAAGTAGTTAAAACTACTGCAAGAACTTCAGTAAATTCAAGAAGAGCTTGAGACAGGCTTAACTAGATATCGAAAGTTTTGCCCAAAATAAGAAATGTTAACTAAGGCTTGTAACTTTATAAAAGTTAAAAGGTTTTTTTTTCCATGAAGTCCCCTTATTTTCAGACACCTGAGGAATCACCTCAACCCAATTTCTAAATATGCATTTTCTTCAGCTGTTAGACAACATCACTCAGTTTAAGCTCATTAGGGCTAAAATGATCACTGTTTATCTTTTTTCTCTAAATAACAGTCCCTTTTGGGAATGCTGCATCTGTGAAGTCATTAACACAGTAACAAGTGTATAAGATGGATGAGCCAAGCCAGCATTATCCTTCTTACATGTTTATCTCCCTGTAACAGATATAAGTAATATAAGTTTGTTTCTCCCATCAACAGAACAATGCTAAACAACATAGCACACCTCAGTCATCATCAGAGGAGATGTTCTCAGCTGTCCATTCTCCAATGTGAAGTCTTAAGCCATAATCACATACATATTTAGATACCAAAAGATCTGGGGCCTGCACTAGGATTTTTGAAAGTACAAAGGTAACTGATGACAGATTTTGTTCTGGATTCCTAGTTCATAAGTTCTGATGATACCTAAAACCTGAGGCACACATCTACACCTTTAGACACTCACATACCTCTAAAAAATGTACATGGCTTTCCACATCAAGTACCAGATTGACAGCATCGTATGATGAATCTTACCATCCATTTGATTTTAAAATGGCTATAATGAATGCTGCATATGTATATGTACCTGTGCATTTTTAAATGTTCCTCTGAGTCTAACCTTACATTTCCAAATCCCAGCTCACTGACTCACAGCAAGAGAAAGGTTAACATTTTCCACTTTCAACTTCTGTTTTCTTATAAATCATTTTAGAACTCTGAAAAATATTTGATCCTAAAACTACACATACACCTCCTCAAACAGCCCAAGAATTATTTGGGTTTTTCACTGGACCCCAATGAATCTGAATTGACTTACCAGTGCCTGCTGACAAGTCTGTAGTGTATTCATCATATATAACCAACACTGTAATAAGGTCACTGTTCTGCACTTTCTCCTCTTACTCATTCATCTCTTCCTAAGTATTGATCAGAAGTTTTTTGCAATACATTTGATACCTATCAGTTTAAAGGAGACCAAACACATTGATTTGCGAATGCAAATGGAAGCTACAGCAGCTACTTGCAAAGCCCTTGCAGTGATCTGCCTGTTTTGGGCTACTTTCTGTGGCAGGGGTCATGGAAGTAGCAAAGCTGGAAAAAAAGATTTTAAAATGTCTCAGTGAAAATATTCTAGGGAGAAGCAAACATTTGATAAATCTTTATGGTTTACTGAAAAGTTACTCCCCCTGCCCTCTCCTGGTTGAGAAATGGAGCAGGTACGTCCAAGGTGAAGGGGTAGAAAACTCAGGTTTTTGGAAGGAAAGGGGACTTCCAAGGCTGCAGGGCTCTCTTACTGCTAGGGCTCAAATCAGCAGGAGCCTGTGGATCTCAAGGAACTGACTTGCAACTGAGACTTCTGAATTAATATATTATGAGACTTTTAAATTTAAATCTCAACTTTCTTAAGTAGGAAGAAACAGAGGAGTTTGAAAGAGGATCAGCAATGATTAAGCAGCATATGCAGCTGGAGAGACTTAATGCAGGGAGGAATAAGGGATATGAGGCTCCTGGCTCCTGGATGGGGAGCCATCCTTGCACTCTAAGCCCCCATCGCCATCTTTGCAGGGAAAGCTGACGAAGAGACTCGTGATGTACAAAAGACTTCTCTGGTTCAAAGGTCTCCACAGGCACTGGCTGAAGCTCAATCCTCCCTGGACTTGGGAATATTAAAGCCCAGGTTTTTGCAGTGGAGGCAGGATGGTTTTCTTCCACTGATGGGAGTGATCAGCAGAGCTATTGCAGATAAGCTTCAACATTGTCACTGAGCAATCTGAACACTGGTAGAAGCATACGTGGTGCTAGCAGCTGTAAAGCATCTCACGTTGGTCAAAGACTGTACTTATTATCTATCATTAGCATTCTTTCCCTAAGTATATAACTAATATATTCATAACCTAATTCCATGACATTACACTGTTGCTATTTCTTTCTAATACTTCATCTATGTAACACACATATCTGAAGATGTTAGTGACTGAGCACTGAGGACTGGGAGACCTTATGACTAATTTTTGAGCATCTTGTCCTCCAGCCCATTATTATAAAGTCAGAACTCTCTATTAGATGGCAAGAGTTTGGGAAAGAAATCCAAACCTCTGTGGCTGACAGGACTGAACATGCAACACCCAGACCAATGATTTTTCTATTTGTAGTTCCAGCAATGAGCTAGGCATTTTACTATAGCTAAAATATCTAAATGCAGATTCTTAAATAATAGATAAGGATTTCTAATTCAGCAGACTATAGAAATATTTGCAGACAGTTGTGCCAAAATCAGTTTCCCTGAAAGGAGAATAAACAGGCACATGCACCAGAATGAGACAGGAAGGATGGTCCAGCAATTAGGCCATCAGCTAAATGAGAGGATTGTTTCTCAATTCTGCCTCTTTCACATTTAGTGAGTGACTCAAGGATGATGTTTCCTCCACGTTTACCCTTGTCATAATATTCTAGCTGACTTTCCCATTCTGTGCACAAGTTCTAGGAAAGCAATCTAGTGAGTGTGCCAACCTGCCTTCACGCACATCATAACTGCTCTGAATATCATATTTAAGATAGGGACTACCCAGAAGTGCATCTTCCTTCTCAGCATCGTTGGGGGTTTGCTCAGTCATCCCTGCCTTCTGTTGCAATAAGTCTTCCCTCCTCTATACTGTCTGGGGTGGTGTAAGTCCTCAAGTGTTGTTGTGATTGAGGCAAGTAGTCCTGAACTCAATGGCTCTCTCACTTACATCTTAGCTGACTTGGCTGAGAATTTATATAATCAATTTATAATGAAAACAAGGCTGGAAGCTGAACCACAGAACAGTGGTGGCTATCCTGGCAAAGTAACTACTTCTAGATCAAAAATTCTTTTGAAAAAATGGGCATGCAACTTAATCATAAAGAATAATTGCAGTGCAGTAGCATTGGCAAGGAACCTACAAAACTGAAAGAGTATTCATTTCATTTGCAGTCCTGGGTATTATTACATTCAACTTTGATGCCTAAAGCACAACCTAATTACACAGGTTTTTCAGATAGAGCCTCTTCATTTTATATGCTTTTGTCAATCCAAATCAATTTAGCACACTGCCTCCAGAGCCTTTGAAAACACCAAGGTTCTTACAGCCAGTTTCTGTGACAAGGGCTGAAAAACTCTAGTCAGGTTTCCTAAGTAGCAAATCCCCAGGAGCATTTTCACACCAGTTTTAATAGCTTAGTCCATGGCTGCTCGCTCAGTTCTCCCAGCAAAAATATTCTGCAGTTGCTTCCTTACCAAGTTAAGTGTAAAACATGAGATGTGTCACTTGGTCTACAGGAGGGGTTCCAACTTTCCTATGTCCAAGATAAAGATAAGTTTGTTTATTTATTTTGTTGTCCCTCAATGGTGTGAAAGCCAGACTGATTGTCTATGTACTCTCTGCCACAGTTCACACAGCAGCTCTGCCTGAGGCAGGTAAAAAGAGGCCAACTCTGCAGTCACTGCATCTGCGTGGAAGAGATTTGCTCATTAACTTTCCCCCTTATTAGATAGCTACCAGAAGGAACATAAATTAGCAGAAAGCTTTTTGAGAATGACATGCTTTTAGTAGCTGGATTTTTCTGTTGTCAGCAGAAGAGCTCTGTGGTGATATCTGCCAGCAGCAGGGTAAGCTGTGGAGCATGGCCAGGGTTTCTGCCATAAACCTTGGAGGTATATTCACCCTTATGTAATAACACTTATCACAAAGGATCCCAAGGTGCTTTGAAACTGCACAAGATATATTCAGGGAGTGATTCATCAAAAGGGCTTCACCAGGACACAGCTGTCCCTACATGCTTGCTGTCGACTTCTGGGGTCTTAGATAGCAGCATCTTCCACTCAGCTTTTTAAAGCATGGGGTGGGTGGTGTCTGTGCTCAACTGACTCTTGTCTGTTGGGTTTGTCGTATTTAAAATAGAAATGGGAAACAACAGTAATACTGAGCATCATTTTGGCTCAGTTCCTTAAAAGTGCTTATTTACAACACAGACATATATGCTTGTCACCATCTTAAGACCAACCTGGTACAATCACCTGAGCTGCTGAAATCTGATGAAACCATCACCACAAGTTCTTCAGGACCTGACTGTAGTTCCCATGTTCTCCAAAGGTCTGAACTACCAAAATTCTCCTAGATCTGAGGCAGCTTGTATTACTGCCTCTTCCTGAGCATTTCTGTGACAATTTGTGGTTGCACAGAACATATGCATATCTGAATATTACTTTAAGGCCTTGAAATAACTTGTATGAACACTGCCTCCTTCCCTCCCTTCTGCTGCAAATAGTTAAACCGTATCAAGTAATTTGCAAATTATTTCTCGTTCCTGTTTGGAATGGGTAATAACAGCCGTCTTCATTTTGTGATCATTCAGAATAAGGGATAGAAGAGAGATCATACAATTGCAAGGGTGGGAGAAGCTTCCTTAAAACTGGCATCCATAAATGCTGAGAACGGTGAAACAAGATTATAAAACTGTTGAATAACATTAAGATTGGTTTTTTTACTCAGAACAGGAAATTACTGCCATAGACATTACCAAACTAATGAGCAATCTGATGCACTTTAAAATAAAATCCAGTAAACGTGAACCATGGAAAAAAAAATCAAATATAAAAATAACAAGCCAGCAGGACATGCCTCCCTAGGACTGAGGGAAAGCTACACAGGCACAAATAGCAAGACAAAGAGACTTCTAGTCTCAACCCATATCTTAATCTCATCCTAGAAAGAAGGCAGCGATACCCAAAGGATAAAAAACATAATTATAATTAATTATAACTAAAATAATAATTAATTATAATTTAAAACATAATAAATTATAATTTATAATTGTTGCGGAGGATCCACAGGGGACATCACACACAGACCAATGTGATCAAGTGAAGTCCATTTACTACAACTTTTAGCACAGTTATATACCTTATGCGCTTGTGCACGCGCCTTATACAATACTCTAATTGGTACAATACCACGTTTCACGCGACACTATCTTATCCTCTATTGGCTGTGCAAGCTTCTTCACGAGGTGTCCAACAGTTACTTATCTCATTCTTCAGCATCCAGGAGTTGTTTGTCAGGCTCTTCTTACCTTCCTTTTTCCCAGCGTACAAGAACACAGCGTCCTTGTCTGCTCCAGCACTTTGTAGACTTATGCTTCGTTCCCACCTAATGGCTGGATTGCTCACATGCCCTCGCCCAGCCAAGAAATCCTCAACATATAGTTACTTTAAATATATCAGGAATATTGCATCAACTGAAGTAATTACAGGCAGATTAAAAGCCTGTTGGCATTCCACTGGGATTCTGGTGTGGACTTGATGATCTCAGGGTCTCAGGGTCTTAAAACTACAAAATCATCATACCGCATCAATACACTAAACAAAAAGAGAAAGCTGTACCCTTCCACTGCATAATAGCAACAAGCAGGTGAATGCTCCTCATCAAAAAAATCAATCCAATATGCCATTTGAAGGCAAGTTCTGTCCTCTGAGCTCTGGCATTGGTGTTGATGGATGGTCATTTGTTGTTGGCTAGAAGTAGGGAAATACCATCACCAGGCATCCAGGTTTAAACTTATGACAATCAATTAAACTACAAGAAGAAAACTAGTATTAAGTGAACAAACACATTTATTTACAATATACAATTTCAAATCATATCACCTGAGAACAGAACCAACTTGAAAAGCTGGTATTAAAGCCAGAACAAGAATTAGCACAGAACAGAAAGTCTTGGTGGTTGCTACTGCCCGTAGCTTAAGGAGTCCAAGATGATTTGAGATGTCACAACCCTAAAAAATGCTCTAGCAAATTATCTCAGAAAAAAATATTGTAAATGTTTGAAGGTTTCTATTTCCAGAAAATTTATGACATGAGATGCTTAAATTTCAGAACGAAGCCAATTCAAAAGTAGAACACTGATTCTTTTTGAAGCTTGCTTTCCTAAGAAGTGATACTTATGCACCTGTTCTGTCTATTTGCTCCTCTGTGTAGAAGACAGAAGGGCAGATTCGTGGTCTTTGGTATAAAAAGTATTTAGAAGGTATTGTAAGACAAAATGAAAATTTATCTTTCCTAAAGTGACTTTTGCAAAATGAAAAATGCACAAAATCTGATGCTTTCTGCAAAAATTCAGCTTGGTGAACCAGTGCCTTCTGATAAAAATTTTTTTGATTTATAAATAAAATTAGTTTCATGCACTGCATGCAATCTCAACGAAGTTTGTTGCTAGTAGATATGTTGTAGGATAAAATAAATTTGTTTCACATAAATGTTCATAACCTACACTGAATAAAGATAATAAAAGGAAATAATAGATATCTGAAGAAGGGAAATAAAAAATATCAGGAAATAAAAGATATCTGAAAAAGTTGTAATAAACCCACTCAAATATAGAATATATTGACCAGTAAAACACCTTGCAAAACATATAGGATCTCTAAGGTCTCAAAGGCAAAAGCACAGCACACAGAGATTAAAAAGTGGTGCTGAGTGGTGGAAATTGTAGATTTTAAATAAAATATTCCTTTGGCTCAAATTTTTGTAAAGACCATACATTATCATTATCGTTCACATACATAGTAAATGACAACCCACTGCCCCAAAAAGCGATGCCTAAGCAAACAGAATGGAAAGGGATGATGGAGGAAAAAGGAGTAACACTAGGATGAACTAAATAAGACCATGTAGGACAGATGTCCCCTGAATAAAACTAAGAGGCAAGGCTATTTCCTTGCCTGTCAATTTGAGTTCACTGAGCCCTTGAGACTGATATGAAATGTGTGATCAGCAGCATAAGGGTCAGATTTCCAAAATGCATGTAATGGCAGGTATTGAGAGCACCATCAATCAGAAAAGCACATTTCCACGGGTGTACTTGGCAATAACTGAGGTGGCAGGTCTCGTCCTCAACTGCTCTGCCTGGAACGGAGGAAAGGGTGCATCACTTTGGTCCAGAGCCGCTTCAGTCAAAGCTACTTCCCCAGCGCATCTCCTTTCTGCTGGGTCATCAGTTACACTGTCAGCTCTCACTACTGGTTTCATATTCTGGTCACATGAAAGAAACACTAAAAAAAAAAGAAAGAGAAAGTAGTTTTAAAACTACACAAATTTTCAAGCAAGGCCAAGGCCAGGTACAGTATTTGATATTACTCTTACCTACCTACCCCCTTTTACTTACTCATTTTCCAGCTTATGAAGTCGCCTTAAGGAATATGCATTAAAATAAGCAAGACATGAAGCATTCCATGTATTGCTGACATCTCTACAAAGTCTTAAGGAGTTGCTTAAATCAGCAGAAGACACAGCTGTAATAACCTGAGAACTTCACAATTATCCCAACTATCCTTTGCAGTCCCTCCATACAAGTACCTTTAAAAGGGTTGATTTCACTCAACTCTATGTTCCTACATTATTCCAGAAGCCTGCCTGAGTCCATGATTTTGGAATCCATCACTACGGTGGTGCAAATTAGCTACGTAAAACAATGAAGAGTTATGGGAGTCACGTTCTTCTCAACACAGAAGCAAGACAGTCAGCACAACAGGGAGATTTGCAAGAGAAAGTGTTGGGTTTTTATTCTTGTCTTTGACTCAGCATCAGCTGTAGCTTCTAGTGCAGCAGCTGGCCTGGCTACAAGCAATTCAGAGAAGTAATGTGCTTCCTTCCAGATGCAAAGAGCATACATTTTCCAGCTAGGATTTATGTAAATACATGTATTTTTCTCCTGTTACCCAGAGAGAGTTCTGCACTAGCTGAGCACCATTTCAAGTAAGCCTACTTAATTTTATTCTAGCAGTCAGTTTGCTTCATACCATAAACAAGAAAAGCCTATTTAAGAACACACACAGACAATGTGGCCACCTGCTACTGGTCACAGAGCATTCACAGGATCTCTGGTGTTGGAAGTAACAAAAAGCTGCTTCGCCTTTGACCTGATTGATATCCAAGAAGGTATTTCACAACTGTGAGCAGTGTGATAGCTAAGTAATCATACCATCAGCGCTGAACTTGTTAGCAAGACAAAATCCTTGTGTACAAAAGGCCCCATATGGCTAAGTATGTATTTTTCAAAGAGAAAATAATGAAGCTGTCTCTTTCATTACACATTAATGGCTTCTTTATTCTCTGCAGGAAAATAATCAGCCACTGAATAAAGAATATGGAATGAGACTCATGTGTCAGTTAGTTGCAGATTTATTTTCAGGGCTTAATTTTTGTCTGGGGATTTTCATGTTCAGAAATCTGCCTTGTAAAAATAATATTTTGTTAAGGATTTGACACTTTGAACTATAACAGGAAATATAATATTAGAATAAATGTATGACCAGCTGAAAGCAATTCTGAATATCCAGCTATCACAGACTAACTCCAGATTTGGAACGCACCCCCACTGAGGTCTAAGTAGCAGCCTGTACCTGCAATTAGAGATATGCTAAGAAAACAGTTTGGATTTTAATGGCCTTTCAAAAGAAAAGCATTTGATTTGGAGTCTTTTAGGAGTCTTTTCTTACTAAGCTAACCATGTATTTATATTGTTTACAATATAGAAAGCCATTTCATTGATTTTTTCTTACTCTAGGTAAAACTGTTTGCACACTGAAAGTAAATGTTGTAAATTACAATGGGTTTTTTTGTATTTGGCAGTAGGATTACCTAGCAAACAACAGTGCTTTATTTCTGTCTAAAAGGATAATTCCAAAACCAGCAGAACTTCAGAGGACCTGTAGGTCATTAACTTTATGAGAATTATTTCTAATCCAGATATTGTATTCTTCAAATAAACTTAAGGGCAAAAATCAGATTTTAGCAGATAGCTTGAGATGTGAACCAAAATCAGTATCTAATGTTTGCCCTAACTAGCAAAAGATTTTCAAAAAGAAGCTGATATGTACTCACACTAAAAACATTTCCAATGAAGACACTAGCTTTGTTTCTTGCAGCAGGAAGCAATTTACTATTGCATATGGATGTTAATATTTCATTAGCTTTATTCATTTATCAGGATCTGCCAAAGGTTTCTCACAATACAGCTGCCTTCTAAACATCAGCTGAAATACTCTTTTCTGTAACTGGATACATCAACATACTAGAAACAACAGCTATAATGTTATTAAGAAATTTAAAATGTTCTATTCTTATTAAAAGTAACACTATTATCCTGGGTTTGTCTTATTTCCAGTAGCAGGTGTATGAAGTTCTGGTGATTTTAGCTGCTCAAATTGAAGAATTCTTTCACCGATCAAAAAAATTTTTAACACTAATATTGTGGCCCAGTCTGAGTAGAGTTCCAGAGGACTAACAAAACGCTCTTCTCTAGTGATCAAAAGTAAATCTATTTCAACACTCAGTATTCATATAGATTAAAGAATTTTTTCTAAAATCTTCAACATTGATAACAACACATTTTTTGCTAGTATTTGAGGATATTATGACATTATTATCTATTATTCAATCACATAAATGTCTCCTGTAATATCCCTGCCTTATTCTGTGCTTCCAACAGAAAATACTAGCAGATTTTCCTCTTCATTACCAGTCATTCTCAGATGCTATCTCTTAGGGCTCAATTGTATTAATAGTAGTAACCCCATGTTCTCTGGGATGATCTTTGTGTATCATTTTAGCATTTCATAGAGTACCTACATCTAAGTGATATTGCAACCTTCATTTTAGAGATGGAAAAAAGAGAAGGAGGCATATTAAGGTCAAAACATTTATTTTGTGAGAGTTTTGCATCGTGCAGCACACTACATATGGAAAGAACAGCTTTCCATCATTTCATTTGCAGTCTCCTCAGATGTTCTCCAGGTAGGCCCCCCCAAGAAGATCTGAGTATCCATAAAATGCTGACAGCTACCAAAGATCAGGGTTTGGTCAGCTAGTGTAGAAGTAAATATGGAGTTGGTGGCAGAGGCGAGGCAGCTGCCATTTCTTCCAAATAGCATCCAGCTGCATCAGGCAGGCTTCCCTTTCCTGCAAGCTGATGTCTATTTCAGCCGGTGCCTTCCAAACCCTTCACCATGTGAGGGAGGGTACTCTGTTCTTCCCCTGCTGTCTTGCGTGGTCATTGCTTGGCTGCAAAGCAAGCCCCTCACTCATGCTCACTGCGACAGAAGACCTAATGAGGAAAAACCATAAGCATGAAATAAAAGTTAAATGAAGTAACATTTACAAAGTGCTGACCTCAGCCACATTTGCAGTCTTAATAGCAAAGTTATACAACCTTTGGCCAAATCATTCTGCATTCTTAATAATAACATAAGCACAGATTAAAGGGGATATTTTCTTACTTGGCTTTTCTTAAAAAATACAGACAATAACAGAAAGCTTATATTGAGCTTTCCGTTTTGACCATTTTGGCCCCCAAGGGTCACTTCCAGGTTTTGGACCTCTGTGTCCACCACACCTCCCACTGCCTCTGGAGCTACTGAGGGGCTGGTCGCAAGAGGAGACTGTGGCACACCAACAGTGGTGGGCGTTAGGGAGGAATGAAAGATGTACTTTCCCCATGGACTCCCTCCCACAAGCTCTCTTTTCTCACTCCCAGCTGCTGGTGCCAGCCATGCCTTTTCCCATCCACGTCCCTTTCCAGACAACTAGCACCAGCAGCCCCTGACATTCACCATCACTATCCAACCCTGTCTCCTTGTCCCTGCCCACCTGGGGATCTTCTCTCCTCCTCCACAGCCTCCGTACAACATCAGTGTTGCACAGGCAAGTATATATAATGCACTATAGTACAGAGAAGTGCCATTCTTCTAGTTCTGGCCTGGAGCAGCTGAAGTTATTTTTGACCCTTGGCTGGAGCGTGTTCAGTTGCTTTTTAGGGATAGCATTAGTATCTTAGTTCTATAATAATTAATTTGCTTCCAGTTTATAGAGGGTACATTTATAATAGTTTGTTTCTAAATGGAAGCATTATTAAGCTAGTCCTAGCCTATAAATAAATTGTATTTAATTTCTTTATGTAGTCCTTTAGACTGTTTTGTAGTCTCTAATGATCAAGATAAATTTGTATTTATTACACACATGAGAACATCTGAAATTTAATTGATGCTCGCTAGAGGTGTAAGTCATCCAGGTTGCTCTCCTCCTTTCTGGCATGAATGCTGATATGTAAGAATCGAACATTTGATTTCCAAGAAGATGCTTTGGTATAAATCTGTTGTCATGCATCTCATTCATTCACTTCAAATTCTAACAGATAACGAACATGAAACTGGAAGAACACTGATAAATCAAGTTTGCCTAAAGGCTAAATGCATATTCATGGAAATGCCTTGCTCTACAATCCTCTATCGGTGGTATTTGGAAAGGACACTTTAATTTCAGGTCTCCAAGAGCTCCACAAATAGTAATACTCATAATGAAAGAAAAGGTACTTCTAAAAATTCTGTATGGCTGTACAGTATGGAGCTTGTGAACTTTCTAGGTAGGCAATGCACAGTGAGTATGCTCAAGTTTTAAAAGCTTTACAAAGCCAAAGGAGCACTTAATAGAAACAGCAGAACAGACTAACATGCATTTATGGGGGCAGTAGATGTCAAAGGACCATCACCACAATAAAGCTCAAATATTACTTAAAAGCACCCATCAAGAGGAAACCTGAAGTGCTGAGGAATGTTTAATCTTCACCAGCAGTCACACATGAAGCATTAACAGCCACCTTCATAGTGGCCATCAAAATATTAGTTAAAATGCCCAGGGATGTCAAAGTACCCTGGCAAGAGCAAAACTTAAAAAAGAGTTGTTGCAAGAGTTCCACTGCATTTCATGAAACTGAAGAGATGTATCTCTGTTGCCTTGCCCGTCAGAGCACCTGAGCAAGAGTATACCTGAAGGTTGTAAAAGAAAACTCGTCCATGGCTTGCTGCAGTAGAGACAGCTCTGTAGGTTTCATCCCAGAGCGACCAGAACTCAAAGGCACAGCAGGAGCTCTGGGTTCAGAAAGTGCCAACCACACTGAGTTTTGAAACTCCTGCTGCTAAAATAATTCAGGAGCTGTACTGATAGCATTTCTGGAGCCAGCTGGATGCTGGCTTTCCCTAGCCAAAACAAAGTTCTGAATGCACAACGGAAAACAGAAAACGTGCAGTACTTCAATAAAAAAAAAGTCCAGCAGGTCTCCAGCTGTGTATTACTACTGTTGTTGTCTAATGTCCTGAATGTAAGACCAAGGGTCAGGAATGCCAGAGCATAGACAGTTTGCTAATTGCAATGTCCTGGGTTTGTACTGCAGCCAGATTAACAATTTGATCTCTACAGGTGGCAACAGTTTATGGCATTGTACACTTCTTATTGGATCCACCAGCCACTGTGTTCCTGCAACTTTTTGTCATGGCAGCAATCAAAGGCTACAGCTCATGTTGGCATTTCTGGGGATCTGAACCTTCAGCTTTGAAGCCTGCCAAAAGCACAGAGGAGACTTGTCTGCCTTGTGCTTCTTTCAAACACTCCCCAGGCCATATTAGCCTCTTTGCATGGTTTACAGCAGTTTGAGGATCAGTCTCAAATCTGCACCAGTCATCATCATGATGGAGAACTTTGTTCTGTCTCTTGCCCCTGCTCTTTGAAGAACTTTGTGCCCCAGGAAACACCCACAGCAACTGTGATCCTGGGGAGTTTTTTCCATTGGCTCCTTTGGGGATTAAAAGAAGCCTGTAAGGGAAGGCCTACTTTACCTTTCCCTTATTATTCATCTGCAGAAAGATTTGCCACAATCAGTTTCTATCTAATTACTTCTCTGTCATTCCGATTAGTCTCTGCATATGATGCCAGTAGCTGAAGCAACTATCTGAGGCATAACAAAACCTATCTGATTTAGTGATCTTTCATATCAGATGTCTGGTATTGGGCTGCTATATCCATTACAATCTATGTCAATGCTCTGTAGCTTTCTGCACCAGTGAGATGGATGTTTTATAGCGCCAATCAAGCACAGTCCCAGCTCTGCCCTTGAGTCCATCTCAGAGAGATGCTGACAACATCTTTGCTTTGAACACCAGCCCTTACCTTTTATAAACCCTGCAGACTTTCCCTGTATGTCCGGTATGACCTTTTGCAAACATCAGTGTAGCTGTGGTGGTTCAGAGCCCAATTTTTCCTTTAGTTTACTGCTAATTGGATTTGTTACTTTTTGAAGGAACATCTCCTTTATAAAAGTTGTGTTAATGACATCCAAGACAGATATCACTATATTTTTATCCTTGCTTATTGGGGGTAAAGGGGTAATATATGCATTTTAATAACATGCATAGCTTAGTCCATATCCTCTGCACTATTTCATGTTGAGGTTGAACCATGAGTAATCATGCCCCAAGTCTGGGATTATTAGACAACAAACTATTGTTTCCTCAGAAAATGGGTTAGATCTCTGAAGTCATGTAAACAAGGGGGGTGGGGGGTTGTTCAGTCATGTTATTGCCTTCATAAAAATGATCTTCATACCAATAGGTCAAATGTCCCAAGACAATATTTTTCCAGGAAAAAAATCTTGATGCATTGCACAGTTTAGCTTTGCAATACCTATTTCTGGAACTCTTGGAGAAAGACTCTTTCTTTCTTAGTTAAGTCCAGCATAGCAGAAAAAAGGAGGAATACAACAACAATTATATGGCCAACAAAAAAAATTCAGTCTGAAATAATATGTTGAAAAAACTGAATATTAAGGCCAACAAAGAAAAAAAAAATTAAAATAAAGATGAAATTAAGATGAAAGGTTTTGAAAGGTAGATGCTCGTGTATAAAAATAAACTATGCCTCACTGCCCAATATTTTAAGAAAATTAGGGCAGATTTCGTTCCCTAGGTCTCTGGGTAGCTGACACCACATTATTTAAACAGACATGGATCAGGAAATTCTCACCCACTGCCACACTTTCTGACGTGAATTTCTTTGCCGACTAAACCAGCAATGCCTTCCTTAATCTTAATATTCTTTCTGTGTTGGTCTCTTATGTACACTTGGAACTCTTTTCTTGTTAAATTCAATATAATTTCCATAAAACATTTGCATTTTTAGCTAAAAAAAAGTTGTAAGCTTTATCAGTTTTCCTTTGAAATTAAAAAAACCTTACCTAGTGACCATCTTTCTGTTTAATTTAAGATTAAATAAACTCTGCCATTGTTCACAACATTTTTCCTAATCTGTACCTGGGAAGTAAAAACACAGTAACATTTACCTCTCTAATCATATTTACAAGTAATATAACTATGTGAAAAATCAAGTCCCATGGGGCAGGAGTGGAAAAAGCCCTATCAGTTTTTGGCTTTTCCTAAGCATCCAAAGAGACAGTACCAGCTCTTCAGCTATACATCAGCCCTTCCAAAGCATTTAGATCTGTCCTAGCTTTCCCTGTTTTCTAGAGGGACATCTATGATTGATGTATAATATTATCCTTTTTTACCTCATTTCTCTCTCTCCTGAACACTGAGGATCTCTCAGCCTCTGTATTCTGGTCATGACCGTGTTTCTTATTTGCCAGAAGCTCTATTTTGTCCATTTTGGTACTCACTTTCTTTATATTATTGAACACATAGGTCTGTACTGAAATAGGTGTAAGAACATAATAACCAACCATTACCAGTCAGTGCACACATCCTTTCAACCCTATAGCGAACGGTTAATAGGTTGACTCAAGAAACAGGGCACACACTGATAGTCTCCTGTCACACTTCCAGCAGAAGCCGTAGGAACCAAAGGTTACATGAAGATCATTGTCTACTAACAGCCTCCAGCAATGTAGACCTGCCCCACTCCCCATCACTTGGTCTAAGACCAAGAATCTTACTCTTAGGCCAATGCCTGTAATAGTATAAACACATCTTGTAGTGCTGCAATCTGCATGGAGCCAATGAGGTCATGTACTTATTTGCCTGTGTACTAATGAATGTTTTATTATCAGTTTTGCATTTTGCTAGGTATGGGATCACAAAAAGTACAAGTTACTTGCCATTCTTATGTTCCTTACTGAGTACTCTTCTTTAATGTGAGGCTTATAAGCGATAGGTTACACACAAGATGATTGAGTATATCAGCAATTCCAAATTCAGTAGGAACTACTGAATTAATATAATCTCATCTTGGCAGTTTGAGTACTATACTGTCAGCTGATTTTTGTTCCTGTGGTGAGCTGACCCCAGACAGCGTCTGCACTCACCAGTCACTCACTCAACTATGCCCCAGCGGGACTGGGGAGAGAATAAGAAGGACAAAAGTGAGAAAAACACATGGGTCGAGATAAAGAGAGTTTACTAAGTGAAGGGGAAAAAAAGAAAAGAGAAAGAAATGTGCTGGATTGTAATAGCTATGTTAACTCTATCCCGACCAGACCCGTGATCAGAATGCTTTCAGTAATGGGATGCCCCTTTGAAAGGCCAGATGAATCTTGGGATGCCAAGAATGACATCCACTGAATCCCATTGGAAAGAGAGAATAAAAACTTGAAAATGCATCAACTTTCAGACTTCTCTGCTTAAGACAGGTAAATGTAAAAATAGGTGAAGTGTCTGCAGAGAACATTGCATGGCAGGTGGAAGGAAATGGGACAGAGTGAAAAAGAGAAACTTGCAGAATCAGGAGGAAAGAAAAGCAAATTAAATGATTAATAATTTCATTTGTCAAAAAGAAAAAGAAATAAAAATGCTGAGTGCTGACTGATCTAGATTTCGGCCTATCTTTATACCCTGAATACTTTTATCTCCTAAGATGTTGTTTAGATGAGCAGTAGGTGCATTCTGTACCAGCAACTGCAATGCTGAGTTATTTATGTCATAGAATGTGCTTTGTGGATTTGCACCAGCTATTTGCCCTAAAATAGAGAACCTAGTCCCAGCCTTTCCAAATTTCAAGGAAACTTGAGCTTAGGAACCAAGATCTTGAATACACAGGCCATCTGATTTGCAGATTCAGGTGCCAAACATTTCCAGGTTAACAATGCTCAGTTAATATATCTCATAATGAATCATATCCATCCCAAGCCAGAAAGAAAAGTTGCCACAAAGGATTGCTAATAGGGCCTGAAACCTTTCATACCTAATTTTTTTTTTTTTTTTTTTTTTTTTTTTAAATTAAGACTGGGTGTGTAATCTCAGGCTAGTTGCTGACTACTAGGTTTCTGCCTGCTGTCAACACTAATTGACGCCTTTGGTACCAATTTTAATATGAAGTCCAAAAAGTAGGTGGCACAGATCCTGACATATACTTCCACCCCTGCACCAAAAGGCAGCCTAGGAAATCTTGGCAGGAAAAAGTCCATTTACTTTGCCCATGAAGTATCTGTGCTAAAGAGGATTTCGGCTACCTGACTTCACAGTGTGGTCCTTTCACATATACATTAAATTCAGATGGAAAAAAAACCTGGAAGGAAAAATTATCTTTCTCAGGTCTGTCCTCATTTAGAGCCTCCAGTACAGCTAGCATTTCCATGCAATAAACGTAATCAAATTTTCATCAAAGAAAGTGAAGTTCAGGAAAATATTATCTGTGTCTTCATAAGTGGTCTCCTAACTCCCATGTGCATTGTAGGTTTTAGTCATTTGATTCAGTATGTCTTCATAGCAGAATAAATATTCTTTTGCTTTCATTTGACACTTGCTGGTACACTGATTAGGAAAGATTTTTAAAAGGGATGAGTAAATAAAAAAAATCTGAACTTTTAAAATTGATTTTGTTTCAGCTTTTCCAATATGCTAAATTGACTGAGAAGTGGCTTAAGCATAATCTTTTACTAATTCAAAGGCTTTGTGACATGTATTTTAAATGCTGGTTTTTGAGGCAACATTTTTATGTATTTATATTTAGTATGATATTTTCCAGCTTAAATCAAAAAGTTATGAGTCTCAACAGTTGTCAGAGCACTTACCGTGCTAAGAAAGTTGACTTACCATTTCGCATAACTATTATATTGACATATTACATGTCACCCAACTAAACTCAAATGCATATTTCCATTTGTCTCCATGTGTCTCATGGGCACATTTTAACTCTGCATTTAACAAATATGCTTTCTTGTGTCTTGCTATTTCCTGTCTTTTTTTTTCTATTTCTTTTTTGACTATTCAACATAGCAAAATTTAAATATTGTTTTACCCTTCCTCAGAACTGTCTTACATGCAATCCATTAGCCTAGCTGTGGCTTAAGACTTAGCTGTGTTGTGTTCCCCCCTCAGCATCCCAAATACACTGACAGAACTTGTAGAGCATTCTTCTAGCTTGCAAAAAAATTGTACAGTTGGTTTCCCAGATGCCAGTTGCTGTTGCAAATATGACTTCATCAAAATAATGCAAACCATAACACTAAGGCAAGGAAAAGTAATGTGCAATATTTAGAAAAATCTTCATTTTCCTTAAAATAATTCTTTCTGGTTTTAGTATATGAGCTCAGGGTTCGACTTATGGTGCAAATGAAACCAAAGGCCTTAAGCGAACTTCATCTGGCCAAATGTAGACATTTACATTTGAGCTACTTGTCTAGATCATAGTCACATGGTTTCTTTTACTGTAGATTTTACTTTAAAATGCAATAAATTATATCTAGAAATACCCTTTTTTCTCCTACAGCTAATGGGGCTGAACAGTTTATGTAGACATCTGTATTGTACAGTATCAGATTAATTACACCCTTAATGTCCAAAGTAAAGAGGGGTGCTAGCTTGCACAGTGCCATGAATCAGAGGGGACCACAGTACCTCTGGAGTGATAATGGAGGTTACAAAATTTGCCACAGTCACATGTGGCTTTAAATTACTACCCTGAGGGGAGAGATGCTTTGTGTGAGTTTGAGGCTCTGAAAGAATAATCCATCCTTGTTTTAGGGAAAATAAGTCAAATGGGAACAGGAAAAGAAGTGCCAATATAGAGGTCAGGGCACTGGTAAGCGCGGTTGCCAGCAGGTGCTTAGAGGCACCAGCTTTTGTAACTTGCAAGAATGAAGGCTGAGGTGATGCAATTGCTGCCTGTTAAAGCATCCTTGGGGTAAACGCAAAAGCAGGTAAAGGAGAGAAAGTTGGTAGAAGAATATTTGTTGGGTATGAACACATCGAGTCTGAAATTCAGAGGAATGTTTCTAATCATCAGAGAAATAGGGTGTAAGAATATCTTTCTAATGGGAATACTCTAGGCGAGAAACCTGAATGGTTTCATGATATGCCTACAAAAAGTTATCTAAAGGATCATATAAAATTATGTCTGTTGTAGCAAGGGCTGTCCAGCAAATCTCACCCATATGACTCCTCTACTGTAATATACTCCTGTACCCCAGCCTTTTATCTTTTGAGCACACAAAGTTTTAAAATTAAATTTAATTACTTTGATTATTCAAGGACTATTTTGTAAGTTGTGATTAGATATAAATGTAGAGAAACAAATTAGCCATAGATTAATTACACAATTGCTGCAAATTACGGTACTGGGAATGGGTTCGAGTTTGGGAAAAAGGTCAGAACTCCCCAAGGGTTTTGGATCCAAAACTGAATTCATGACTCAGCTCTTCTTATTAAGTCATATGGCAAATCAAAGGCCACAAACCTTTGGATTTCTGTTTTTTCAGGTCTGCAGATATTCAAAATTAAATTATTCTGCAGTGGTTTAATGTCCCATGCCACAGTGGTTGCAGTTAAACATCCTGAAAGGAAATGGTGTTCACAGAGAAGGAACACTATTCCTGGCCCTCATCAAGGGTAGAACAAAATCTTCTTCTCTCTGGTTGGAAGTCAATATCTATTTCTTACTTCACTGGTAAGCAGGTGCCACCTGAGGAAGCCCCTGGCTGCAAACAGCTACTAGTGCTAGTACATCCTGATTTACAGGCATACAGGGACCACAGTCTGGTCCAGGGTTGCCCGAATCAACGATCAGAAACTTGCTTCTCCTCGTTGTAACACTGTTTTGGCTGCAGGCAAGTTTCCTGATGGCCCTCTAAATAACTGTGTCTTAAGTACACAGACAAGCTCCTTCTAGCCTTGCTTGAGTTGCTCAAACTCCTATTTCATTTAATTGACATGATTTCCATGACACAAAGAAACTGTAATCACTGCAATCCCTTTTGATCACTCAAAAGTGCCTAAGAAATGCCAAGGATTAGATTCCTTCTCAGTCTTCCTGATTATGAGTGTTAATGCTAACAGAGAAACTCTATTCCCACAGCACTGCAGCAGAAATAACATGTTTTTAAATGAATTTATCATTAGCTCCCACCACATATTTACTCATAAAACAGTCCCTGATTCAAGAACATCTTTGAAGCTGACTCTTCAAAAGATACAGCACATGAAGATCCAGAGCATTTCCTAGTACAAGTAGAACTACAAAATTTGAATCACAAATTACTTCCTTACAAGGACTGTGATACTGTTTCTGTTGAAGTGCATTTTACTGTTGGAACCTACCCACGATTTGATGGAAGGCATCTATATAAACCCTCAAAACTATTGCATGGAAAGTCTTCAAGGGAAGGCTAAAGGGAAGATCAAAAGATTGGAGAATAAGTTTCTGGAAGTGATTACATGGGCTGATGCTTGTGACAAAGAGAGGCTTGTCCAGAAGGGCCAGATCATAGCATGCCTCTTTTTACAGAACTGCTGACTCACACTGCCTGGGAGCCAGCTGTGCAGTGAGAATCAGGCTAGAGCATCTCGATAAAAAAGGTCATCAAACCCAACATTATAACAGATGTCAGTAGTCTGAAGTCTAGAGACTTTTTCCTGACCTCAGTCAGTTCACACAGGGTGGCAGACATCAGTCCAGACAGCATCAGAAGAAAAGTGAGAGGCCTTGAAGCAACATACATTTTCTACTTTTGCTGCCACCTATGCTTTATACCTCTGTACACCATTTGGTTTGTAGCTATCGCCTTTGGAGATAGTAGTGACCAATCACCTCCTCACACTGTTTTCTTAATGATTCAAAGTTATGTTCAACAGTCATTTATTGTTGTTTACCATATTCTTGCAGATTGGCTTACACTGGGCTCAGAGCATTAGTACTTTGATTCAGGTAACTCAAATAAAAACCTCATATGTTTCTGTTTCATGCTAAAATAGTGTAGTATAGTCTAAACCCAAAGGAACAAACAATTCAGGAAAATAACTAGAGATGTACCACACCAGTGGTAACTGGTAAGTCACACCAGCGTGGAGAGCAGGCAGCCTCTAGAGCAAATCTCTGTGCAAAAGTGGAAGGGTGGCAGGAGAAGAAAGATCTCACCACAGAAAGTCTTTCACACAGACATTCAAAGCTATTTTTTTTCCACCAATGTCAATACTCAATTGAGGAATAAATTAGGCTATAGCTTTTTTTGAGAAACCTGAAAAAGCAGTGATTGTCTTTAGCTTAATGGGTACACTGAAGCAATATCAATGAAGTGTGATTCAGTTTATAAACTTGAGCAAATGCACGTTATAGTGTCCCAGAGGGACTGGGCTGAATGTTTTTTCCTTCCATGCATTTTATGGTCTCTGCCATCTTCATAGGAAATTTTATTTTTTCAGCTGTTGCTAATAAAAGCCAGAATTCTGGTTTTCAAGAAGTTGCTTTCGATTACAGAAAGTTTTCTGCTGCCATGTCATTTTTCATTTAATCTCGGAATTGGAAGGCAATCTTGAAATATCCACTGGAAACCCCAGGTGACATCCTTCCTACGCTCCAGCCCATGTACCAGTCACACCCCACCAGCACGATGTGTTTGGCTCACCAGTGACACTGCCCAAGAGGAAGAGTATCTCTCACAGAAACAGCAGTACTTCCACGTGGCTGAAGGATTACTGTGCTGAGGATAGCGTGGGGATGTTTGTCAGAGAAGCTGCAAGGAAAGGAAGATCAATTAAAATGTGGGATCAGAAGACAGAAGAGGAAGGGAAGGAAAGAAGAGAGAGAAGGAAAGCATTGATCCCTCAACTTTGTCACCTGACCTGTAGTGTGACAACACTGGTGACATTGGATCTTTTCTGCCAGCAGAAAGATTGTCTGGGGTAACATCTTTCCTTTATGGTCCAACTTTGGGTGGGCCTGGTGACCGAGCTTCCAGGATTTAGGTCCCCTGAGGCCCTAGCCATACCTGCCTGGAGACTGTACCTCAATGTTGATGATCTTCAGAGCAAAAACATGGTAGCAAAGGACACTCCATTAGAAAAGGGCAGGACCATTAGTGTGATAGGTGAAGGATTCTTCACTTAATTACAAAGCTGCATGGGCAGCTAAGTACCATAGCTTTTAACTTAATGAAGCATTTCCCTGTGCTACCCTGGGCATGCCAAACATTTACCAGCTGACACAAGACCAAAGCTGCAACAAGTAGCTGATCCCTATACAGCATCTCTACAGCTTCAGCTTTGACATTTTGTAGTTTTTAGATAGCAGCCAGCCAAGTGTGAATGGCTCCTGCCTCAAAGATTACAGCCAGCCACGCAGAACATCAGCCAGCCTGTTTTAAGCAATGACTGCTCCCTTGTATGATCCATTTATTGTCAGTGAGACAGAAATCGGAAAAGATGGTGTTTGCATGGGGCAAATTCAGTGTATCTGTCACAGCAGCTTGGCAGAGTGGTGGCTTGCTCATGTCAAGTCTTCCCTCAGGCTGAGGCAGGTTTGGTAGAAATGCTCAGACAAAGCTGCACGCAGTGGGGAGCTGATTAATAACCTACCTTGCTGAAAATGGCAGCTCTGCTGCAAAACCTCACATCCACATATAATCCCACCCTACAGAAAGAAATTTAATTTAGGAGAGCCAGTCTCCTCCACTCATCCATGCCTTTAGTCCCCCAGGGCTCAGCTGCTTGCTGAGACCAGCTGGCAAAGTACAGAGGCACAAAATAGTCTGCGCTTTTGAAAAGTATCCAGGGGTAAAGAGTGACTAAATACAGTTGGGTTCATCAAGTCTCTTGTTTGCTTGCAAGCTACCCATAGAAACTAGTCAGATAAACTACTTCCAAAGGAAAGCAACCAGTTTCATTTCCCTGTTCTGTACCAAGAGAATCCAACCTTACCTTGTTCCCTGCTACATGCAATGTACCTGCATGCCTGTAGAAATAGCTACTCCCTACAGACACATTTACACATCTGTAGACACACCAGCATGCTTGTAGATATTAATCCTGAGTGTTTGAGTTTAATATATGAAATACCTTTATCACCTAAACCCAATCCTTGCTGAGGATACAGCTCCCAGCATAGCACAAAGGAGGGAGGAAGGTGCAACTGGTGATGGGGAATGCAGGACTTGGAAAACCAGTGCTGAACTACGCCTTACAAGTGGCTGACCGTGTCACCCCAGTTGTGCTGCCGCCTTACTCTTGATACACAGCCCATCAGATTCAGCAAGTTTAAAGGTTTCTCTCTGTGTAAGAACAGTGGGTGACCCGTTTTACAAAGAGGCGCAGAATAACAGAGAACTTGCAAAATTCAATGAGTAAAACCAGAAAACATTACCTTCAACAGCTTTTTTATACATGCTACTAACTTGGAAGTCCTTCCAAAGTATTGTCATTGATTTAGAAACTCTCTCCTTGCTTTCCATTTTGGCAACAGGAGTTCTGTTCCCATGTTGCACAGACAGAAGAGACCTGCATTACCAAATACAGTAAAAAAAAGGGTTTCAGCTTATACCATTTTAATTCTGCTTTTAACACTGCTGTGATTTTGAGGTCATTTGCTGTGTTAAAACTACCTAGGGCAGTAGTTAAGGACAATCCAGTCTCAAAACTTCATGCCCTTTATTGCACTAAATTGGTAATACACTTGCTAGAAGTCACCATAAGTCAGATGAGTCACTTCTAATACAATGCTTTACAATAAAGCCTAATTTACTGGTGCTTACAGTTCTGGTTTGCTGATGTTTTCTCAGGTAAAATGGAATAATCGGTGCTTCCAAAATTAAAAGTGAGTTTAACAAAAAAAATTGAGTAACAACTGGTCTTTCTACATACCATATATATGTTCAACATTGACTTTTTAAACTAAGTTCCTGGAAAGACTCAGTTTGAGTCTTGAAAACCTTATATTACTTTCTTGGAATTAAAAAGAAAATGTCTCTACCTGTGGTTTAATCTTAACTACTAGCATCCAGCTCTGAATACTGTTCAGACAAACAAAGTTAGCATTCCTGTGCCATGAAGGTCTTGTGGAGAACAAGCTGATGTGCCCTTTACACCACCAACCTCCAAGTTCATCCCTCAACAAAGGATGGTTTGGGGTAAGTTTCACACAGTCCAGTCATAGCTTGCTGGGATAGCTATTTGTTAATTCCCAAAGGAAGTCATAACATAGCTTTTCAGCAATGTCAAGTACACAAGCCATGGCATGCCCTGGAAAGCCATTTGACTGAGTCCCTTTTGAATGAACTAAGAGAGTGCCAGGTAGTTTTGATGAAAAAATCATTCACACTGCAAGCATTAAGAAATAGGAGGTAGGCTTCTACCAGTATGTACAAATTACTGCCTCCCAATAAGTATATAGCAACTTTTACCCAACATAGCTTGTTAAGAGAGCATGAGAGAGAACTATATTATTACTGCTTCTGCTTCTGTACTGCTTAGAAGTGCGTTGGCAGGTCCAAGGCTCATAACGTTCACTGCCCACATCAGGGTTGTTCCTCTAACACTTCAAGAGGGACTACAGACTTGTTCATTTTTCCTTTCTTTCATTTATATCTGAAACAAGAGAACATATGAGACTCTGCAAGGATTTTCAGCTTAAGCATCAGGGTACCATTGCCTATCATCTAAGCAGGGTAGAATACCAGTGCGTTTATTCAAGAACATATCTCCTAGGGTCTTAAAAATAGCTACACTTATACCCACAATGTTCACATCCTAAGCAAAAAAAAAAGTGTTCAGCAATATACTGCCAATTTTTTAGCAAGGATTACCTCCAGAATGGCCTCTTCTTTGAGTGATGCACATCATATCACTGCAGAAATTGTTGTCCTCTTCCCCAAATACATCAGGTCCGCTCACATCTCTCCCAGGCAGCCAAAGAGTATAACACAAAGTGAAACTTACCTGCTCATTTAGGGGGTTGTTTACAGTAATAAGGAATCTACTCAAATTTTTGCTTTATTACCAGAAGCATGGGAAAAAATCTCAACACAAAAAATCTCAGCACAAGAAATAGAAGGGAGAAAGAGAAGTGGAATTTTTATTAAGAGCAACAATGGAAAATGTTGTTACAGGCTGAAAAATGACGAAGTTCTAAAAAGTGTAGACAGTTCTGTGTAGTTTGCAGGACAAAAAATAAAGGCTAGTCGATAAAAATTTTCTAAAAGTTAATTCCTCATTATGTATCAGCTAAGATACAATGCTATCTAAGCTGGGGAAAAAAAAATAAGAAAAAAAGAAAATATATAGAAAGATAATAAGACCAGTGACACACAGCTTGACAGTTTTCAATACGGCTTTCTAAATAAATTCAGTTTGTTTAATCATACCTCCTGCATGGCTTTAGCTAACCCTGTCTTTGCTCTTTTCTGCAGTAATTGACCATTTTAAAGTTAATTTGAAAAAGTGAGATCGAGATTTCCAAAATTATTGACTTCTTATTAGTTTGGGGGAAAAAAGTACCTCGATGGAAAAGAAGAACGCAAATCTGTGGTTTAGGGTGGAAAAGGGAGAAAAACAAGGAGTAGCACACACTTGGCAGTGGCTGTTGGCCACTTAACTAATAAGTATTGTCTGTCTCATCAGCACACCTACCCCCACACTACCTGCAGCAAGTGCTGGCTTTCCCTGGGGAAGACATCATAGCTATGATGGGAGTCAGGCACTGGAAAAGAAAGTGCAAGGAAAATGGGGCATACATTTAAGAAACTAGGCTCTGCTATTTTCTTTCTTATAAAAAGAAAATCAGTGACAAAAATTCTTTTTCATTGTGGAAAATAGAAGATTTTCACTTAAAACAATTATTCACATGGCCATTTTGACAGCAAATTCTATCACAGACAATAGCTAATGAATATTTATTGTCCTTAGGATAACACAAAACAGAGAAGAAACAGTATTTGTCTTTAAAAAGAATATTACTTCTAACTGTGCATGTCTACAGTTCAAGGTCTGATTATATCAATTATATTAGTGTGCAGTGAACAGCAGTTGAATGAAGCGTTAACATCTCCTTAGATGCAGAGGTTGTCATTAAAGTTTTTTTATGAATGCTTTGGAAATAATTAATAGTTTTGTTTCATTCACAGTATTGCTAGGTGGTATGTAGGAACACAAGTGTACCCAGAAGAATGGCAGAAAATGTAACAGCATTCACAGTACAACCTTCCCATTGCTTGTTTTGTTGTTTGTTTTAGCATATGTACTCCATTTTCATAGGTTTGTTCTGTTTTGTTTTTAATTGGGCTCTTAGCCTTCAGTGGTAAAATGTAGGAAAGAATTATTTTGGCCAGAAAGAAGTTTAGGACTGCATTAAACATCTTAGTAGTAGGAGGAGCCTATTACTCTAGTGACTAATTTTTAACTGTTTAAATGTTTTCTCTAGATCACAGTGTAATTCATAGATGAAGATAAGTTTTCCACAGAAAGAACACTTTGCTGTATAACTGTATTTTTTGCCTTTATAAAGTCTTAAACTATAAAGTTTACTTTATAAAGTCTTATAAACTATAAAGTTTACAAAGTCTTTATACCTCCACTTTTTAAAATACCTGTGTCACAATATTTGCTTTAATAAACCACATCTATGATGCATATTGCAGATATGCTCTCATAGATCACTTACTGTAAGCCATAAGATCTGAAGCTCACTGGCCTTATTGTGCTTTCCACTTCAGCAAGAACTGTACAGATTTGCTGCGTCATTCTCCCAAATGGATACATTTTTCTTTCTGGTTCAACTTATTTCACTGTGTGAAAGAGCTGTTTTGATTAACTGTGCAAAATCTAACTAGATCAACATGTGTTGAATCTCAGAAAAGATGGGGGAGGTTTGCCCTAATGACTCTGTTCTTGTGTGTTGGAAATACAGAACTCTATGTAAACATCTGCAACATATTTGTTTATGGCTTTTAAAAGTCAGATGATCACTTGACTACCTGACTGACACAAAACCACTACCCCTCACACCTCTCACAGAAGTGAACTCTTTGGTTTCTAGAATGAGAAATGGTATTTGAACATGAAACAAGTAGGGTAGAAGATCTTAACTTGCTCTACTTTGATTGTACCTTTTCTTTCTTTGCCCCAGGTGATGCCATCCTTAGCTCCACAAGAAGAAAACCCAAGCAGACAGCCTTTACCGCAGGTCTCTGGTAATTCTGATCCTTGGATTCACAATTTTCATTTTAGACTTGATTATAGGTGAGACATCTAGCTGCAGCGTATAATAAAATGAAAATGCAGTAGGCAATCTGTCCTCTGTGTGTTTGTTGCCTTAGAAATATCCTCTTCTTTTTAATGGGCTCTGCTTAAGAAAATTCTGTAACTAAACAGTACTACATGAATCTAGAACTTCACACTGAAATATTATTGTTAGAATTTGCTTTCAGCAAATATTGACACATTTAAGTTTAAAAAATTTAGATATTTTCCCAGTATTTGCACAGCAACATTTGAGTATGCCAGTATTCTCAGAAGCAGAACACAGAAGATTCACATTTGTAGATGAATAAAAAAGCAATCAGTCTTGAATATGCATAAAGTATGTTTCTAGTATTTGTTCAGCTTTAAAATTCTATTCTTCAGGTGAAATACTGCCAGCAAATTTCCTATTTGTTAGTAATACTCTAAGACATTACCTGTGAACATACAGTTGTACATTTCTACATCAAAGTAGTCCTTCATATGAAAACTGTAACCACTAGCCATAAAATTCAGAGTTTGATTTGAATTTTAAGCTGAATCCTTTTTTTCACATGCAATGTAACCTGTAAGGAAAACAGCAGAATTTGGCTCTGTGGAACTCTGAGAAGTAAAGAGTCTGTATTGGTTTAGTCCTTCCCATCTTCAGCTAAGCACAGCTCAGCCAAGCCTATTTTCAGCTAAGCACAGTTCAAAGCACCTGGACTATCAAACCATCTTTTTGCTAAAACCGATGACTAAAGATTAGCAGACAATTTGAATGCAGTTTCCCAATACCTGCACAAGTATCCAACTTTAGAGAGCTTTCTAAACTGGCAAGTATGTCCAAAAAACCCATGACTAAAAATGAAGTTTGAAATAAAAATAAATTGCAAATATGATCCAACTCCTTAACAGTGACCATAACGAATCATTGGAACACAAAGGAAGTGGTTCATTAGTCATCAGCTTTAAATTGGATGTCCTTCTGAAAGATATGCTATAACTCAGCCACAAATTATTGAAGCTGATAGTTTTCAATTACATAGCACAGAAAATAATAACCTTCTCCACAGGAATTACTGAGTAAAATTTGATGACTTACATTATGCAAGCATTCAGAAGAGATTGATCATAGTCCTTTCAAAATTTGCATTTTAGGACTGTATTTTCAGACTATATCATCAGATCAGGACCTGGCCCATAGGGAGCTGAACTGGTGAATCAGAAGTTACTACCATTTTTACATTGTGTTTTTATTATAGTCACACTTCCATGCTTAGTTAGATTGCTAGGAGTATGCTTTTTATTTTGAAAAGGTTACACGCCCAACTTTTACGTTTTTAGCCACCTTTTCAGAGGACATCCTTAAAGCCTAGTATTAACTCGATAGTACTATAATAATATTCTTTAAGAAGGGAAAAACACTAACCACAGAATTGTAGATGACATTCAACTATACACCTTATAAAGCAACTTGTCTCATTTTATTTGCGTTAAATGTCTTTTTTATTTATGTCAAATGATATATGCTTACTTTCATGCTTGCGTAAGGCTAGTGATTCTTGAGAACTCTGCCACTTTAATCCCTGTCTCTATTCCCTTAACAATTATTGATAAATGCTGATTTTATTTTCTACAGTCTTTTAGGCTTTTCTACAAAAAATTCCCACTGACTGTAACCAACAATCTGTCTGATCCCACCTCGGTTTGTCTTCAAGCTTGTTTGGCTATATAAAATTTTGTTTCCATCTACTGGCACAAGTTCTTAAGAAGTATAAATCTCTGCTGGTTTATTCGCAATGTTCAGAATAATTTATTAGGTCCTCACATTTAGACTTAGTATGTGTCTTTGATGTATTACTACCTTCTAGCTTTGTGTCCTAAGAAAATGTGGCTTTATGCAATCACTTTGTCTGCTAGTCCTCCTCAACAGCTTGTTAATCTGTTGGCCAATTTAATTCAAATTTGACAGAGAGAGGTAGAGTCTCCACAACATTATGTTCACTGGAGTTTTGTGAAGATTGGTGATCTGGGTGAAGGAAAGAGACCTGTTCAGTTACTGAAGAAGCAATGAAGTTAGGGGTGCAGAGACAACAAAGGAGAGCTGCAACAGAGAAGTTGGAGGCGATGTGGGGAGAGGTCCTGTCATTGCAAGGGGAAAATCAGGGGGCAAAAAACAAAAATCTATGAAAATTGACAGTTCATTTCACTGCTAACCTCTGTGACTTCCAGTATTTTAATTTACATATTACCACAATATTACTAATGAGAGAAGTCCCTAAATAATCCCTAGGGAACCTGCATGTCACCATTTAAAAGAATTCTCTTCTATTCGCTTCTAGCTGATACATTTAAATAAAGAGGTTAATTTTTCACAAGTGGAGATTGGTGATATTAACTCTGGTGCTGCCACTTGGTAACTATTATTCCATTCTTATGTCTACACTCAGGAGTCTCATTCCTTTCCCAACATAAAGAAGTGGCCAGAAAAACAATGGCCATGTCTCCAGCCTTCCTCAGCATCTGCCAGTTATTCTTCAAGATGATGTGGATGTACTGTATGTTGCAGATCTGAGATCTGAGAGCTATGTCTTTACACCTTGTTCTCAGAGGAGAAGCATCACAGAAATAAAATTTATAAGAACAGCTGTGCAGAATCTTTAACATTGAGCAATGGTGAATGTATCAACTGATGACACAGAGTGCTAACTAAGAGGTCATATGAGGAGGAAGCAGTGTGTGCCCACAGAGCTCATTAAATGATACACACCAGAAAACAGCTTTAGACCCAGACAATACGAAAAGGTATAAGCTGAAGAGCAAACAAAGCTTCTCACATTGTTTTCTGCCAGAATGCTGCTGTAACATATTACGTAATAATTCTTTTGTAGATAAGTAGATCTGTGAGGAACAAAAGGCTACATGGACAGACTTATCTTCCATGAAGATTGAGCAGTGGCTATGACGCAAACCCACCTGCAGTGTTGCAAGCTCTCTTGGAGTCCTCAGTAGACAACAGACACAGAAGTGAACAATGCTGCAGCCTTCAGCTCAGGCAGCACCATGCTCAGAGTAGATGTTTTGTGCTCTCAAGGCTGAGGCCAATGACTTCTTATATTGTCAGTGCTGGCTGCCTCGGCCACTTGACATATCTACTCAATAAGTCTAGAAAAAAGGTATTAACAGCTCAGCCAGTATGTTGATTTCTGATTTATCGTGTTACCTTCCAAGCAGTTTGAGGAGAAAAACTAAAGCTGAAGAGCTTAATTTATATGCATGGCAAATCCACTGTAATATTGCAGGTGCATCTCCCTCTTTGTGGGTTGTTCTTTTTGTTGATGTTTGGTGGGGTTTTTTGTTTGTTTGGGGTTTTTTGTTGGGCAGTAATGGAAGCCAGAAATGGAAGCAAAAGTCTTGCTGACCTAATCTTTATAGCCTTTCCTTTTTATCCTGCCTCCTTGCTGTGGTTTAACCCCAGCTAGCAACTAAGCCCCACACATCCACTTGCTCAGTTGCCCACAGTGGGATGGGGGAGAGAATTGGAAGAGTAAAAGTGAGAAAATGCGTGCATTGAGATAAAGACAGTTTAATAGGTAAAGCAAATGCCACACATGCAGGCAAAGCAAAATAAGGAATTAATTCACCACTTCCCATCGGCAGGCAGGTGTTCAGCCATCTCCAGGAAAGCAGGGCTCCATCACACATAATGGTTACTTGGGAAGACAAATGCCGTCACTCCAAACGTCTCCCCCTTCCTTCTGCTTCCCCCAGCTTTATATGCTGAGCATGACATCATATGGTCTGGAATATCCCTCTGGTCAGCTGAGACCAGCTGTCTCAGCTGTGTCCCCTCCCAACCTCTTGTGTACCCCCAGCCTCCTCGCTGGTGGGGTGGGGTGAGAAGCAGAAAAGGCCTTGACTCCAGGTAAGCACTGTTCAGCAGTAACTAAAACCTCCCTGAATTATCAACCGTGTTTCTAACACAAATCCAAAACATAGCCCCAAACTAGCTACTGTGAAGAAAATCAAGTCTATCCCACCCAAAACCAGCACACTCCTTTACCAAGATAGCTGGGAATATTTCCTTTTTGGCCTGGTAGTTGCTCCTGACAGTAGTGCATTTCTGACTGAAATGCCTGGGAGAGCACCAGTGCCACATTTCAGAAGAAGAAAACAGACAGATTTTGAAGAACACTCACAGTGGTTTAGAAACCTTTGGATTATTGATCCAATGGGAAAAGTTTATCATAGTACATTCAGGTATGCAGCAGTGCAGAAGAGCATGACAACCTACTGGGTGATTTCTCTATTTTGCCAGCTTTCAGTAACTATGCTATGCAAAAGCCAATGAATACAATAGTATACTGTGCAAATAAAGTGATCTTGCCCTTGGCAGTGATGTGTGCTGAGGCTTAGTCCCTCTGCTTAGGAAAACTGATGCTCTTAAACATACAGCCTGGAAAAAAAAAAAAAAAAAACACCAAAAAAACAGTCTGCATGTTGGCAAGACAAAAGACTGTATTTTGCTCTCATCACACCGTGAAAGTAGTCTACTGTTTCAGGGCACTGAAGCTGGAGATGGGATTTGATTTAATGCCCAAGGTCCAAGAAATTTTCTGAAGGCAAGAAAGGGTGCCACTGTTATTTGCAAGAAAGAATATGCATCAAGACAAACAGCTTCCCTCCCAGTCATGTTGAGGGCTGGTGGACCACAAGATCCATTGCTGCTCTCAGGGATAGGGGGACCCTTGTGAACCTTAGAAGGAGGAGCTGGGCTACAGAGAGGGGAGTGAGCGAAACTGGGGCAACCAGTCTGCGCCCTAAGCAGTCCTATGCCTTACAAAAAAGGGACAGTTAGGAATTTTATGAGGTCACCCAAAGACCCATATCTACATCTTCAAACTTTGGTGCCTGAAGTCATGGCTCCTAAGCACAGAGAGACAGTGTGCACTGCACCTGCAGCAGAAAAGTGAGCTGCTTGTCACTTGGGAAAATAGACTCACTCTGCCTACATCAAGGAGGCACTTAGGTGCTTAATGTCTAGCTTCAGGGGATTTCAAGCTGTTATGTACCTAAATGCCACAAAAAGGAATAAATTTTATCTCTCTGGGCACCTTTGGCAGTTCCAGCATCACGTGTGGAAATGAGAATAGCTCCTCTGGTTGTACCAGTAGCAGAGGGGGCTGAATTTCTTCTCAATTCCAGCAGAGGTTGTTTAAAACCACATTTGAGAGAAATGCACTTCAGTTACTTAGTCCAGCAAAATACCAGGTCAGTGTCTGGGACTACTCTTCTAGCTGTCTCAATTAGATGAAGGCAGAACAAGGAAATTATCCAGCCTAGCCTGACGTAATGTTTAATCCTGAAAGGTCCTGAGCACCTCAGCTGTCAGTTGAGCAAACAGAATCTGGCTTTATTTCATTTGCAAGAGTGATTTTTGCGATTCTCTACTGCATTCGGAGTAAGCAACTGCTAAACTGCAGGCCATTACGTTATTATGAATGAAAGAACCTTAATTGCATTAAGTCCTTCCAAAAGCACAGTTACAGCAGAAGCATTGAGGTTTACTATGAGTATACTGCAGCACTCCCTCCAGCAAAGGAAATGCTTTAATTTTTAACATAACGTTGTTCTTCTATTTATATTATAAACCAAAAGCACTTGCTAGAATGCAGAGAAGCAGGAACATTACCCAAACCACTCTGACATGAATTAACTCCCACCCTTTGCAAATTGTGCTTATTTTATCAAGTAAAATCGTATTATCTTATACCCCAGTAGAATCTGACACACAAACACACACACACACACACACACACACACATTACAAATTTACGACAGAAACCAGGACTCCTCTCAGCAGTGGGTATAAATGAATCATTAAGGCCAGAGCAGGCATTTTCCTGGTACCGTGAGGGAAAAGCAGGTGCTAACTACATCAAAGTTAACATACCTGCAATTAAAACACCAGCTGGGGAGAAAAAGCACGAATATATTTTCACTTTGAGCTTGCGAAAAATGGCTCTACCTGCCCTGAAGGGAACAGGATAATGCTGCTTACACCTGCTGAGCAACTCTACCTCTATCACCAGGCTTCAAGCAGGAGAAGCTGAACAACAGCCAGCTCCTTTCCCTCTGCTTTCCCTTGCTCGCACTTGGCTCCCTGCTGTTTTGTGTGTTTAAAGAGAGGCCCTTTCTCCTGTTTGTTTTGCTGGAAGGCACAGTCGGCTTTTTTCTTGTTCTCAGGCTGCAAAGCAGCACTCTAAAGCTGACCATCCAACTTCTTCCCTGCACAGCAAATTGCTGTTACAGAGTGGCTGCTAATACTTCAAGATCCAAGTGGCACAAGTAACAGTTGCTATGTTTGTGGCTCTGTAAGCAGCTAAGACAGGTTTCACCTTGCCCATCTAATCCTCACCTTCCCCATAAAGAGATTTAAACTAGCTATACCTGAGCTGGGGCACATCAATCCTGCCCTCTGCTCAGGGTGCCTTTTTCCAAGTCAACCCTCCCTCTGACCAGAGCACAGAGCAGAAATTGTTTATTTCGTGCCCAGAGACGTGCAGGTGGGGCTGAAACACTGTACAAGTCTGAGGAACACTGGCAGGTCTGAACTCTTTGGCCAGAAGTTAATCTAAATCAGTTTCTGGGAGTGCTCATGAGTAACTTCAGTGACAGCCTCCTCCCAAAGGCATTTTCTAGTTATATGTGCTTTTTTGCTGGCCTCCAGCACAAGCTGACTGTTAGAAGTAATTCCCCTTCATCTCTCTACCGCTACCGCTAACCAGGACTGAAGGTAATTTTTATTTATTTTTAGGGATTCATCAAATGCCTGTTTCTTCCTATTTCCCTCCTGAAATCTACCCAAGATTTTCAGGCTCATCCAGAAGCAGGATGGATTGCACCCATTCAAATGATGCCCCTCCTCTACAAAGGATCCAGCTGTCTTTGGAGAAACAGCTGAACATAGTCATCTTGCAACTCCTCAGAGGTATTGCTAAAGCTTTTTTTCTCAACTACACACATACACAGACCCTCACCCCATTTCTCTCCCTTGGTGGCAGGAACAGCAGTGAGCATCCACATGGGACTCTGGCAAGGACCCACACCATGGTGTTATCACCTGGCCGTTCAACATCCACCTGTTTTGTCAGCGCTTACATGCAGCAAAGCCGAAATATTTTCAAGTATAGCATCTTTTTTATCATTCTATTCCTAACTACTCTATGGCTCAGTTTCTGCCTGCTTACACCCTTTACACTCTCTTCAAGACATTGAGGTGACTTAGTTTTGGTGTCAAGCAGATTTTGGCTCCATTCCTGTCACTGAGAGAACAGTTCTGCAGTACTGTGAGCAGATCTCTATCTTTTAGGGTATCTTTACCCCAAAAGAATCAGGGTAACTTTACCACAACTGACAGTGTTACTGTGGATTTGAGGAAAAACAGAATCTAGTCTTCCTTCTCCAAAGAAGACAGGATTCTGCTTCTTTAAATGTAAATTGCTGCACCATCATTTATGGTTAAAAATAATAGATTAATAAAGTTTACTTATCTTAATTAATCCTATTATCTTATAAACTATCATCACTTTATAAGCTGAATCACAGCTTCCCACTCTTGCAACTGTTATTCAGACTGAGTAGCCCCATGACTATTTCAATCTCAAGACAACAACGAATACGGGCAGAGACACCACTGCAAACATAAGTGGGGCTATTTTGAGTAACAAAAGACTTGTGAAATGTCAAATGAAAACTGGAAAATAGCCTCAAAAATCAGCCCAGATTCTGGGAGACTGAAGTTACTTTGCCTAAAGCTATAACAAAGTTTTGCATAATACCTCGCTTAATTTGGAGAGTAAAAAAAAAACAAACAAACAAAAAACCAACAACAACAAACAAACAAAAACATTTCAAAAAAAAAAACAAAAACAAACAAAAAAACCAAAACCAAACCAACCACTAAAAACTATCCAGAATACAAAGTGTGATCTGTTATTTCTGGTGAGTTACGTTGGAGCAGGGTGCCTCAGCACAATCTGATAGCTGAGCATCCAAGTCACAGCACATGGGTTGGCTTCAACTGGTTTAGCAACTAAAAATCATTACTTTGAAGAAGCCGCTTGTGCTCCTTGTTTGTGACTAATGTGACCCAATCTATCCGATAATGATAGGTTGACTTCTGCATCACACAGAAACAAGATTTTAAAATGCATTTAAAACCTCATTATTCTGAGTTCACAGTATGGTTTAATGAATGAAAGGAACCCTGGAGATAGATGCATAAGACGAAATAATCTTTCCCAGGCTGTGCAGTGTCTTAAACTAACAGTGAAAGGAAATAATTGACTCTTGGAAAGATCAGCTAAAGAGTTGTGAAGGCATAAGACTGATCTGAAAATTTCTACCAAAAAAGTCTGCTTTCTTTAAGCACATATTGCTAAAGAAAAGGAAAGAATTTGTCTGCAAAAGGAATTGTTAGAGGTCATAGAGTTTTTAGCTATAAAAAGGTAGTTACCCATTAAAAGTCGATGGTGTCCACATACAGTGAAAAGGTTTCAGCCAGTCCAATTTAAAGATAGTCCTGGTACAAAGGGGAATATGCTCCACACCACATATATCTACAGAATCAGGTGCTTGCCAATATCTGTCCTTTTCTGTGGTTTTGTTCATAAGTAGTGCAGGGTCATGGCGCTGATTCTCTTCCCCTTTGTTCCTCATATCCTGATGGGGAACTGAGGTTCTTCTGTGTGGAATTTGTTGCCTGCATAGACAGGGGGAGATGCATTTCATCCCTCTGGGTTTTTATAGACAAGAAATAATCAGAGTGCTAATAATGTAGTAGGGAGTGCACTAGTGTGGTTCACTAGATGGCAATCAGGAGTAGTTTTGTTCTGAGCTAAACAAAAATGTTTTGGTATTTGCTATGATTTCAGACTATTATGCCATGATGTAACCCCAGTCAGACCCACAGAAGCTCACGGTTTGAGTTCTCTAGCCCGACATTTAAGACTTTGCATAACTTCAGCATAGCAGAATTAAACAACATTTCTGCACAAACAAGAGAACTGAGAAAATGTTTTAAGGAGAAAAAAAAAAAAATAATAATTACTTGTGTTGTGTCTTGATTTAGTTTAAAAATAGGGCTTTTCCCAAGAGGCTGCAGCTGGAGCTGGTGCAACTCTGTGAGCCTCTCCCAGGTGGTATACCACTTCTTCACCATGGTGGCTGACTCCATTGATTTGACTGATGCATATGGGTATAAAGCCACAAATCAGGCTGTGTGTTTGATGATCACCACAGAACACCTTCAGAATTTGGGGCTCTAACCCTTTGGGGCAGATACTGATGATCTTATTACCTAAATGTAAATCAGAAGAGGCGGTCTGAGCAACATTGCTCTAATGAAAAATCACAGCCTCAACAAGGTTCAAGGCTCTGAAACTGCTCCGCTCTCTCTTTCATGTCTTTTCAATGTTAATGAGCTCAGTTATTTTGGTAAGTATGCTTTGGTTAATACAAAAGTTGTTCTACAAGAAAATCCTAAATGCTTTCCAAAATTTAAAGGCAGCTTTCAGTACATCAGACCAGGAATATTGAAGTACTATTCAAAATTATCCGCACTTTTCTGAGTTGCAAAAGCAGACCAGAGTTACTAAGAAGGTATCTTCCATTGTGATCTACTAACACAGCTCTTCCTTCCCTCTCTTGTGTCAGCTTTCCACTGAAATACACAATCAACTCCATTGAAGTAATCCTGATCTGAAGCAATATACATAAAAAAGCCAGGCCCTTTAACATGTAATATTAATTTACCATGAGAAAAACTGATAACTTAAAACTGAGCTGTGATTTTAAAAAATAACATTATCAGCATAAATTCACCCAGAGTGCTGTTTCTAGGCCAACTCAGGAGCAGGGTTCATAAGTAGTCACAGCCCTCACAAAACACTATTCATTCTATGTATGGCATATTGGTTCTATGAAAAACTCAGATTCTGGTTCCCCTTGCACTCTGCAGTGTGTTATTATGTGAATAGACTTTTCCGTGATGGAAAGCCCTCCAAGATACAGCTGAACTCATAGAAATCACCATATCCAAATTAAAGTAACAGAGAACCAGTCTCTAAATATGCATCATATAGAGTATAAAAACATGATTTTCTTAATTTAACAACCCAGCACTTTAATCAGATTCACAACTGAAGGCTGTGCCTCCAGCACAGCACAGCCTGTGCCTGTGCCTCCAGCTTCAACTAAGTTTTTTTGTAGACAATTTTTCTGTAAGTCAGCTGCAGTTTTCTTGACTGAAGACTGCAGATGCTGGCCCAGAAATTCTTAGGAGTCCAAGATTTTTCACTAAACATAGAAGAGGGCAAGAATGTCTGATCAAGGATCCGTTACAGTTTGGATTCTGCTTTTATGTGTTCTGCAGAAAAACACTTCTGACTTCATCTTAAGAGATGCTGAGGAGCTAAGGAGCCACAGATGTCAATGCACTTTTCAGGTTCATGAGCAAAGTATCATAGTTAGTTCCAATTCAGTCCAATAACTGAAGACAATAGAAGCAGAAATAAGTCTTTAATTTATCTCCTTGGTCATTTGGACTGGTGGGGAAGTGGTCACAGCAGCTAACTCAAATTTTCGCATGCAGTGTGAAATTTGGTTTGTTTCACTTCACACAAAGATAGGTTATATCATTTGTGCAAACAAGGAGAAAGAGTTTTGATCCCAGATAGCATACAAACTGTGTCACAAAAGAATTTGAGTCAGGACTCAAAGAAACCACAGTCCACATGAACAGTCCACTGTTAGTGACTTTCCAGAGTCACAGTGCTTCTCCTAGATGTTACAGAGCCAGGACATGTTCTGTATCATGCTCAGCAAGCTTTCTTAGACATTTGTTGAGGCTTGACATTGATTTCTAAGGACAGGAGGTATCAGATATCTCTTCCAATATTAGTTTCCAAGTTATTAAGACAACACTATAAAGAAACTAATTCCTTTAATGGAAATACATCAATATCATTGAAACTAATGGAAAATGCATGCCTGCTATGATGACAGAATAAACAGAGCCCCTGTTTCAAGTGCCATATGCCAGAGCTAAAAAGTGTCCTTATTCCTTCTAAGTCTAAAGGGAGCACTTGACTCTGAAGAACCATAATTCCAGTCAAAACAAACTGATTTTAATGTAACTTTTGAAACCCAAACCACAGAAATCTTTGCAACTAGAAGCATATTACAGACATGAATTCCCAATATTCCCAATAGGAGCTCACAAAAAAAAAAAAAAAAATAAATATGTCGAAGCACTGAAAGCTTCCTTAACTGAAACTATTTACTTACCACAAGGAGCATCTGTTACATCAGAGAATTCATATGAGCTTCTCCAAAGTAGCATGCTATATATTCAAAACTCAAAAACTATATTACTGCTCAGCTATCTAGTGATCTTTTCTCAGGTTCAGCTCCAACAGGAGCAGACAGCCGTGTTCATACAGCTGAGAGGGCTGTGCAAAGTCTTGCTCAGATAGCCCTGCTGTTGTTTTGTTTGCTGTTATTTTTCCACAGCCTCTCAATAAAGCAGCTCACAATGGGCTCCCCATCTCAAAGCCCTTCTGGGAGAACTGGTGTCAATGTATAAAAACTGCTTGGCCATTATCTGACAGTATGGCTTGAAGCTCTAAAAATTGCATTTTGACTCAGATAGAGCTGTGTTGCAAAAACTAAAGGCCAGAATCTGCTGTCAGTTCTCCACTGTTTATCTGTAAACTTCACTGTCATTTAATGGTATGAGCAATTTGAATCATATCACTTAAGTCCTGATGTGTGGGATTTTCACTGGGGGAAGAAGCAGCTCAGGCAAAGTAGGAGATGTAATTGGTGTAAAGGAGCAGTATTACATAAAATCGTGCATTGTGGCTTCAAAACCATTGTGTTAGTTTCCTTAAGAGCCTTGGCACTGATTTCGGTAGAAAATGGTATTCAAGCAAATCTCTATGTACAAAAATACACAGTATTAGCTTTCTTCAGTGCAAGGAAGTGAGGCTTGGAAGTCTCATTTTTATTAAAGCTACAAACAAAATAACACAGAGGTTAACCAACTGCTGGCTCATTAGATTGTAAAACACAATGTGGTGCTCTTTTGAGGGACTGAAGGATGATTGTTTTCAAGGTGAAATCTTGCAGTGACCAAAGTTTTGCTTTTCTAGAGTTGGGCAGGTCAACCCAAGTGAGCAGCAGTGGAACTCTTTAATAATAGCAATAGTGGGCTTCTGGACAAGCTCTGTTTCTTGAATCAAACTTTCTGGTATTCTAACAGGGATAAATAAGAAAAACGGTTGCTCCATATGCTCCTTGACTGACCTCTTCAGTGAAGTCTCTACTTCTGCAATACATATTTTCAGGAGTTTTAAGAAAGTTTTACAGAGTGTCAAACCCTGAGCTAAACCTTAGGGGCTGACTAAATGTTAGTTATTTAGAAGCAGCAGTAGAAAACTGTATGTTCAGCAGTTATGAGCATTTAGCATAAGCATGAAGTTAAACATTTCAAATTATATCTTTGAAGGATGAATCCTTGTCCCTGGCGAATCAGTGACAGGTTTGCCATGGTTTCATCTTGAATAACATGCTAAACAAAAGCCATATATCCTAGTGTGTTCTTCCTACACAGTCTTGCATACATATCTCACTACTTAATCAAAATATAACCATGATTTCTAACTGCAAAAGGTTTCTCATAAACTTTTTCAGTGCTAGGGTAATTCAGATAGCATCACCTCACTAATTTCTAGTACAAGCTACATGCGTGTAGCTCATTGAAAACACTACTCTCACAAGCAAGCCATGTCTAAGTAGGCAAATATGGTCTGCCAATAAATAACACAAATTAGAAGTTAAATAAACAGGTGTAATTTCTATGTTAACTTGACAATTTATTTTTAGTTAGTCTTTCTTCTCTATTTTTACCAGTCTTTTTTTCTCCTGGTCTTAACACCATATGATTTTATTCTTACAATTTTACCTTTTGACCATCCCATAAAACCTTATTTTAATCCTTTAATCCTCTAACTTTCTTAATTAAGTTCTCAGTATTTAAAATAGTTATAAACATTGGGGGGTGGGGGGAGTCACTTTAGTTAGTGTTCTGTGATGAATATTTAATGTATAGGATCATTGCAGAGTCAGAAACAAAAATTATAATCCCACATAAAATGCTGCATATAATTGGGAAGTGTCCTACAAAAGCAGAGATGGAAAGTAAGATTTGTAAGGAAGTCAGTAGTCAGTAAGTTACTTTCTACTTCAAAAATAATAGGTTACTACTTCTAAATTACTTACAAGTTTGTGATATACCTGTAAAGCACCTGGTCTCAATGTTAATTTTGACATGTCAAGGAATGTAATGGAATAGCTTCAGACTTGCTGTGAAGCCAACTTTTTTCCTCTGTACTCAAATATAACAGGTATGAAGCTCTAATGACTTCTTTTTCCACAAGTAGACTGTCTTCACCAACCTTGAGCTGTCGTCTGCTTGCAATAATAGCAGCCAAGCTCCTCCAGGATCTTATTTTTCTTTAACGCCCAGTGTGCTGTCCTCTTCTGGTTTTCCTCCTGCCTTCCCAATCACTCCTGTGACATGTTATTCAGAGGCTCTTCTGCATCTCTCTTCAGTTGTCTGTGGGAGTTCTGTCCCTGTTACCCTTCTTTCCCATGTGTTCATCTAAAGCACAGACCAAGCTCACAGAGCTACCTCTCTGCTCCTCACCGGTTCCCTTCAGAGCAGGCAGAAATCCTAGTCTGCCTCTCTGACACTTTTCATGGATACCTGGCTGCCAGTTCCAACAGTATGTGGCTAAGGGACAGCTTTTAATATCTTTTTAATCCACCCTAATGCTTCAGGACAATGCTGCAGTCCTGCTTGTCATCAGGTCCATAAACTGTGTCTTCCTTGACTCAGATCTCCCTCCATGTCACTCTCACTTCCCAGATATCCATAAGCTTTGCCTTTTATTTCTGCATATGCCTTTTCTCTCCACATGTGCTGTTACATACAGATGTAACTGTTGCAGGTGGACAGCTGATACTGCCTGCCTTTCCAGTACTGCAGCAACCTTTTCTCTGACTTACTTTGACAGATGCATGTTTGCTTTTCTTATGTCTACTCTGAAGGCTGTTGCGATGGTCATTTGCCTTGACTGTGCATTTCCTCTCTTTGCATCTCCATTATTCCTTCTTTTTTGTCACATGAATTGTGTTTCTGTTTTGTGTTCAAGTCCTTTTTTGACTAGTTAGTCCCCTAGCCACCTCCTGTTTAATACCACAAGGCCAGCTCTCTCCTCATTTCTCCTCAAGGGCCAAAAATGTCAGCCACTACCTGTCACTTGCTATGTTTTCAGGAGACCTTTGTGCTTTCTCCAGCACTGCTGCACATACTTAGGAGAAGTTTCTATAAATAGATGCTAAAATTAAATCATTAATCTTCTACGCCCACCCACCTACCCTTTTCCATTGTTTCCACACAAAACCCCTTTAATGATTAGACTATTTATCATGCTGCCTAATATTGTTTCATTGCTTCCTTGCACACCCACAACTATCTGGTCTCCATCTGTTACCTCGTTTGCTATTTCAACTGCAAGCTTTTGGGGTGCAACAGAATCAGAATTGCCTTATTTATTTGTATAACAACAAAACAAGTTCTTGGTCCAGAATGATTGCTCAAAACCATTGCCAAAGTACAGTAAATAGAAGTGGCACATATCAAACTCTGTAAAGATGAATGTGTGGTCTAGGTGAGAAGCAGTGCCTGTTCTGAAGAAACTAGAGCTTTCCATGAGGCCAAATCTGATACTCTCTATAATCCCATCTGGTGGTCATATGCAAATGCTGTAAAGCCACTGGGGCTTTATAGTGCTGTCAGCCTGTCCATAGTCCAGCTGGAGAAACAGATACAAAAAATCCACTACTCTCATCCCTTTGCATTGGAAATGAAACTAGTAACTCTGAAACCGTGACACCAAAGATCATGAAAGAGTCTAAACCCTGATCAGAAGACGTGCTGAACCATGGCAAGGTAAAATTATGAAAACAGCTTGCCTTTCTTTTAATTCTGCCTTGTCCAGTTTGAGGCACTGTAGAAACACCTGCCTTCAAGAAGCACTGAGCACTTAGTACTGAAAATTGGGGCCTGGTAAAGATTTGCCCTTTGCCAGAGGGGGTCCTGTCTCACCATAAAGGATGTGCGTATTCCTCACTTTGCTCTTCTGCCAAAATCCTTCTGCCTCTGGAGATGAGGCCTCAGGATGTAAAACCCAGCAAATCCTGCACTACACAGCCTCATGCCCAGAGCTATGCGCATCCAGCAAAATTAAGCTGCAACTGCAGCATGTAGTACTTTGCTGTGCCAGCTGAATCTCACTGGTGTAAGTAAAACGTGCAGTGAAGGTAAAGAGAAAAAGGCTTTGTCCTATGTAAGCAATATAGATTAGACACGTATCCAGGATTCCCAGACAGTACATGTGCTATCTGGGCAAATCTGCCAGAGACTGTCTAGGACTGTCTAGGGGAGCCACACCAAGAAGAAGAGAGGAGGATTAGGCCAAACAGAATACCTCTGTGTGCATGGGACAGATGGCTGTCTGGAGGCCACTGGAAAGCAGTGATTCTCCCAAAAGGAGAGCTGTTGGGTGTTGAAAGTGATGGCAAAGCTAGTTCCTTCCAATAAGCCAAGGTTTCACTGGTGGTGTGAGAGTTATGATGTGCAGGTATTTCCAAGGCTCAGTTTTTGTTCACTTACCTGCTTATTTGTTGATGCTTGTGGATTTATGTGTGACAGATAAAGCTGCCACCTATCTAAACTCTAAAAACAGTGAAAGACAGTGATAAAAACAATCAGTTCTCATAGCCAAAGGCATAAATGCATTTTTTGCAGAGGTCAAGAGAAGCATGTCCCTCCTACATGCTGCAGTAGTGGTGAACGGTCAAGGTCTCTTGCATGTTGAAAGGCAAGATGGGATGAGGGTGCTTGGCTGCTCAGAAACTGCACATGTAGTACCCTCGCTTCAGGAAGGTGAACACACTACTGCCCAAGATCAGTGATCCCAACCACAATGCTGGTATTGAAGTTCCGATGTGTTCCAAAAATGTTACAGTGGGGAAGTTACCTGGGAACATCCACACACATTTGGAATTGTGACTGTGAAGTGAAAGAAAAAATCCCGAAGAATATATTTAAATCAAATGGGCTGTAAAGGATCTGAAATTTGTGAAGATTGATATCCTGATTTGATAAAGATTAAAATATTGCTGTTTTTTTAAGTTAAATGTTTTAAAAAGAGCAAAGAAAAATAGTTAGTTGTCCAATTTTTCTTTTTCTAAGGCAATAGAAGTGAAAAATTAACTGAGAAGATTCACTGCAAAGGCACTGAATAAGGCTACTTCATGTCACAAATCCATTGGTCTCCTCTATAGAGTAATCACCAGTTCATTTATCCCAGATATGTTCTATTCCAGCACTTCCCTCAGTAAAACTTCATTCTAGCGAGCGTTATAAACACAAACCTAAAGCTCAGGTAATAATATTTTTGTGTCTGAGATGCATTTCTTCTGCCTATTTAGCAATTCTTCATAACTCATAATCAAGAGCAATTATCTTTATATAGACCTAATTTCACCTGTTTTGTATATAGCAAGTAAATATGGGGGCTTCTATGTACAACATTGACCTCTTTCTATTACCGCATACTTATTACACTTCACAGGCCCATAAAGCTATTTTCTCCCCTATTATACCACCGTGTTTGAGAAGATAAATCTTGGCAAACTTCCTATTTGTGAGTTGACCAGCAGGCAAACTGCAGAATTTGTTTTCTCCTTACGTCTGTCCACTTATGCAAACTAGTTTTCTCCCAACAGTGCTGGGGGTTTTGTGCTTAGCTGGCCAAAGAAAGCTGAGCTATTTCATGACACCCAGTAAATGTGTGAACCACTGTCATGTGTAAAGTGGTTCCTGAAGAATTCCTATTAGGAATATAATCAGGATGTGTACGTGCATCTAGAAATACTCAATAGCATATCGACATCTGCTAGGATATTAAGATTAACCATATACCCACAGAAGTTAGGAGGAGCTTGTGCTTAGCCTATCTGGGGCAGTCTCTTGGTCCAAGGTATTCTTTTACACATTTGCAGTTGCAATGAAGTGTTCTCACCAGCATTGCTCAAAATAAAGACATCTAACCCCTAATCCAAAGCCAATAAACTCAGTCTCTTAAAGTTGTTTCTGGTAACTCAGCCTGTGACAAGTTCTGGGTAGCGTTGGCAGAATGGACCCCTATAGTACATCTTCACTATCATGCTAATACAGGGACGGATGTTCAAGCTCAAATGATCCTGTCACCCACACCACCCCCACCTGCTGTCCCCTCCCTCCCCCTGACTCAAATTTGGAGTGAGCCATGTGCTTGCCAAAAAGAGAGCTCTGCACTTTTTGGGGTGGGAAAGGTTAAATCCTCAACCTCCATGTGTACAAGGATCACAGGCAGGCTCATGCCAACCACCACCTCACCATGTTACCCCAGCACCTACCTGTCCCCCACTGCCTACCCTACACCCCTGCAATCTACCTAAGTCACAGCAGCCCAAAAGTCCTGTCAGGGAAGGAGCAAAGGGGTGCAGCAGAGCTAATGAGCCCAGACTCGGCCCTGCTGAGATAGTAGTGGGGTTGTAATTGAAATGAGCCATAAATAGAGAGCTCAATTTAAAATGGCTTAAATTCAGTGACACAGTTAAGCTTTGTTCAGGTTTAGATGTAGCTACTTTGCTACGCTCCAATTATTGTCATGGGCAAAAAGGAAACACCAAGCCAAAAATTTATTGTTCATGTAATTTAAATCTTACCAGCTGAATAACTGACTCAAAGAACTATTAGTCTAGATTTAATTATTACAGAAAAAGAAAAAAGAAGCCTCAACTTGCCACTCCCCTGCTGTGCTTCCTTGGGTGTCATGCCATCACTTCACCCCACACACACAGGCTGTTTCCACTGTGTCCCCAGTTGCAGGGCATTTGCTATCACACCATACTGGTACTCCTGTATATACTATCATCGTGCTATGGACATAGATATTTCATTCTACACAGAATATTACTAGCTACTAGCTAAATTAAAATTATGGTTATATCGCATGATTATAAAGACAAAGTAAAAAATTAGACAATGGCCACCTGACCATTGGAAAAAAATTGCAGCTACGGCTAAACGAGCTCAAGCAAAGCTCCAGGCAGCCCAAGTTCAGTCCAAGCCTGACAAGTTCTGTGACCTTGCAGGCTTAGCTTGAAGTCTGCTACGTCTTTACTAGTGACAGCAATACCATATTTACCAGGCTACAAGGTTAAAACTAGGTTAGATGCAATCCTGGTGTGCAGATGTATGTCCAGATGTGTACACCCATAATGCTCCTCAGCCAGAGACAGTGGAATCAGCTTCAATTGACAAAGTCTACAGCATTATTGCCTTTTCTGTACAGTTGTGCCTTGTGACATATCAGTGAGGAAATGCCAGTCTCTTCCTAATCTGTTTGTGGTTGTTCCATGCTAGGCTTCCAAACAGACCAGAGCTCTGTAAGAAATCATGAATGAGCTCCCTAACAGAAAATACAAGTGTTCATGCCCCCCAAATGAGAACTGCCATTTTCTTTTGCTGTCCTCTGTCATTTCTGCTCTACCTCATTTATGACCGTTTTGTACTCAGCACTGTTGTTTTCTACCTTAAGATCAATTTCAACCCACCTGGGAATCCTGGGAATTGCTTTGCCTTTTTTTTTTTCCCCTCCCTCCCCCTCAGATCGAAATAAGACATGGTTACTTACAGATTTGGATGCTTTGAACTATTATCTACTGTCTCAGTCTACTAAGTAGACTGCCACAACCAAACACTTCACTCTCATTCTGGCATCAGCTAGGACAGCTCAGTTTGATCCCAGTGAGTGGAAACAGCTGGAAAAAATCCTCTGTGAGAAACATTGACTTCAAGGAACACACTTTTATTGCACAACTTATCTGGGTGCAGAAATACCCAGAGGACTCCAATACCCATGAAGACACAAGGTCTTCCTTGGCTCTACTTCCACAGCGGTGTGAAGCAGACACACACACCCCCCCCCCCAATCCTGAACAAATGGTGCAAGAAAATCTCTGTTCTTTGCACACACAGGAACTAAGGGAACTACAGCAGAAGTGCAATCCCTAGGTTCCCTAGCTAAGAAAGTGGGCTAGCTAGCACTTGAAGCTAAGTAGCTAAGATTAAAATCCTAAACAAAGCAGCTCAACCACATGTGGAGTAGCATCACATTCCCATGGATTTGCGTGATGGAACAGAAGGTTCATTGGAGACACCATTCAAATAAGAGAGTGAGATAAGCTTACAGTGATAAAAGGCCACTGCAAATATATATCCTTTGGTCTTGCTGGGGTATCTGACAGATTCTGTGACTAAGGCAGACTGAAGCTGCCATGGATTACTAAAACATAGTCCCAGATATCATTTAGGGTATGTTGGTTTATTGCTTTCACCAATTCCTTTTCAATGCATGGTTTTATTCTGTATTTATACAAAAACTCAAGCTTCATTATCTGCCTCTTCACATACCTTGAAAAGAGCTTTCCATTTCCTGAACAAGTTCTTCAGCAGTGGCTGTGAGGCTTTTATTATTTTTATATGTTTTCATCAATTTTTGCAGCTTTATTTATGAGGCCCCGCTGCTGTGCTGCCTCAGAGGTTAACAGATTACTACTATTGCAGTCAGTGAAATAGAATATTACTCTTAGAATACAAACCGTCCTCCTGGGAGTCTCACTTTGCAATAAGTCTTTTACTCTGAATAGATTTCCCTTATGAAGCCAGACATGCATAGCATTACTTTGAGCCTATCATTTTCTGGAAACTGAGATAATCTGTCTTAATAAATAATGATCTGATTCAACAATGCTCATCATTTTGAAAAGACTGCAGGCTACTGATTTTTCTTACAGTGTATTGTGAAAACAAAATCTGTTTTAAAAATCATGCTTACCTAACATTTTAGGAAGTAGTCTCATCATTTGTATTGTGAGTTTTTCTTTCATTTCCTCTTTTTAGTCACACCCATCTAATCTTCCTCTCAGCTGGCCATATCATGTAGACAGGTTCTCAATACAGTATATTTTAAGGCAGTAAATACACCACCTAAATAACTGAGAACAGAAAGAGCAGTTACTATTTTCTAAAACTCCCACTGGAGCAAAAAATGCATATCGCAATTATTGGAAAAAACTGGTAATGTACCAGATGCAGAGGACCATTTGCTGGAAAAAAATGATGAATAATTTTGAATAACAAATAATTTCATGATCAGTTCATGAACTATCTGGGAACACTACATTTGTCTTCTGGATAAATTATTCTTTGCGAAATATTTCCTCAGCACCATCTGTGACTGTAAAAGTTCTCAGAGCATTGTACTGTCATTACACTAAGGACTTAAAGTTATTTAAGCCTTTCTTTGTGTGAACATCTTAGAGTAGAGGCTGCAGCAAATGTTATAGTAAATATAAACTAATTGCTCCAAAGACAAATAAGATAAGAGAGGTAATCATACCAAAAGCATGATTAAATAGTCATATTTTGGTGCGTAGGTGCAGAAGATCATCAGTGACTGAAATTGGAGAAGGATGGGAACAAGCTAAGACGGGAGGGCCCACCTCTCTCTCCTGCTGACACATTCAAATTCCTGCCAGCCCTTGCCCTTCTCCTTCACCAGTTCTCCCACAAGACACACGAATCCTGCTGCTCATGCTCTCCTCTCCACCCTTTAGTCCCCGCTCTTTTCTTTCTTCCACATCAACCACCCCGGGGCGGGGGGGTTCATCTGCTTCTCCTCTGCGAGACCCTCTTCAGCGCAGATGCCTGCCTTCGTGGCACTACTGGCCCAAAGCTGCCACCATGTTAGCAATGTGCTCACTTGAGCTAGGTGCTGCTGCTGCTTCTCCCTTCATCCCTTGCCTTTCACTTTTCCAAGGTGGAAGAAAAGAGCCCCCGATGTCACCTGGGGGGAAGGCGGGCAGTGTGCTCACCACTGAGTCAGCTAACACCCTCCTCTGTCCAACAGCATCCAGACCAGTGCGAGGGGAACATTTCAGAGGACTGTCCCATGCTGGGCTGAGGAGGAGCAAGAACAACGTTATTCCCTTTCCGTTTTGCTGGAAACAGTTGTCCTAGTTCGCGGCAGCTTGTTTGCCTTGGCACATCAGCCACTTTTGCCTCCCGCTCCAAGGGCAGTAATATGCAATGTGGTTGCTAGTATTTGAAGGTTACTCTGAAACTGTTCTTTGTAATGTGTATATATATATGCATGTAGACAAACAAAAAAAATGACAGCATTTGCATTTAAAAGGGCCAGGCTCACAGAAAAGAAGTGTGACAGTATTGTGAGTTAACTCTACAGAAGAAATTGGCATTGCTCACTTTTGGCATTGATGATTTTTCTTCTGTAAGAATGCATCAAATGTGGGCTAAGGTCTGCATAATGTGCACAATAAGCCCGGGGTAAAAAAATCCAGTAAAAGTCCTTTTAGAGAGGGGGTTGAAAAGCAAAGAGGCCTTATAAGTTCTCTGTGCCTGTAGTTCCAAAATGCCTGCTGTATGACTAACACTGTTCCCCAATACATCTGCAGGAACATATTTCAGAAAAGTAATGCTTTCTTCCCCCGCCCCCCTCAAGTGTCTGGAGGCAGGATGTCTGAGAAAAGCAAAGATTTGCAGATGCTTTAAGACCCACTGTTGTCCTGCTGTTTTCAAATGTGGCACAGGTGCCAGAGCTGGTGTTAGAAAAGTTGTGCAGAACACACTGAGGTCCAAATCCAGCCAGCCAGGGCAGTCTTGGCTCCTCGAATGTATCCAGACTCTTTGGGTTGAAACCCATTTCAGCTGAGCTCTGAATCTGTCTGGCAGTGAGCTACAGCCCAGTCCAGAATTACATCACATACACAAAGGCACAGTTTTGTTTGCAATTCTGAGTACAAGTGAGGTCCCATTTGAAGGGATTCAGGATACCTGAAACAAATCTGAGATATGTAGCTGGCAGTGAGGATTTCTTTTCTTCACTATTCAGTTTGTCCTATTAATTCATGGACTGACACACCAGCTCTTGTCATCATCACCTCTTTTCAAGATGTGCAATGGCAGGAAGCAGATCTTCCTCATAGCTCAACAGGTTCAATTCAGGACACTGTTTAAAAGCCCCCCCCAAATTCCTGATCTCACAGTTAATCTGGAGAAAATGTGGCTCAACAAGCCACTGGCTGTGTGATCACGCCTGACAAAAATCTGTAACAGTTTTAACTTCCCTGTATATATTAATTTGAAATTCTTACATAATGCCTAAAATTTATGCCATTTAAAATCTGATCTTTCTTTACTCCTGGAATCCATTTTATTTTTCCCAACAAATTTTTTGCTAAGCCAAAGCTTTGGAGATTGCTCCCATAAAAACTTTTTGCTGAGGCTAACCTGAGGGAAATAAATAATCTTTTGTATATGTGCACATTAGTATAAGAAAAACATGTTCTCTGCCTGCAATTTTGTTGGTGTAACGATTATAGAAAACTTTGTGTGCGTACAAGATAGTACTTTAGCTAAAATCTAGGTCAAAATTAAATAAAAAAGTATTTCACTATGTAGAAGAAAAAAATTTCCCTGTCCTTCATGTGAGGTCCTGCACCCAATACTAAAATTTAAGAACAGTCACAGAACTGAAAAATCCTGAAGTTTAGTCCCTAAGCAACTTTGTGAAAGCCCTAGAAATACTTCTTTCATCCTGGCTGTCAGATTTTTTTGCTCTAATCAGACTCAATTTTCCTATAGGGAAGAATAAGATATGAAAAGGTTAGAAAGGAACAAACATTTTTTGTGAGGAAATGTATACCTGAGCATGATATCTGATTGGATTATTCTTAGCAAGGACTGAAGAGTTCTATCTGCAGAAATGAAGGTACTCCAATTAATATAATATGGACGTTTACCAGTTCCTAGGTTCATAGACTACTTATGAGCAAGATACTTGTGATATCCCATTTATCTGAACATAATTCATTAAAAGGTCAAGCACAAGTAAATCAGACCTGCAGCAGCACATAGAGTATCTGGACAAAGTCTGTGTGTTAGAACTCATGTCTCTCTCTCTAAAAACTTTTTACATTAAAACCAAGTGTTCATCACTGTTTATTTAGTATACTTAATAGAAGTGTAAAAGAGATACCAGTTTGTGACATACACACTGATAATCCACATGCTTCAATTAGAAGAAAATAACCCTTTCCTAGCCTCATCATTGTAAAAATATAATAAGGAGGTTTTTTTCCTCCTGAAATGTCAGCATGAGAAATTGTTCACAGAGACAGGTTGTTTCATCTGGAAGTGTCTATGCTAGCCTTTGAGTGTAAAAAAAAATTTCTACAAGACAAAAAAACCCAGCCTTTTCACATTCTCATATTTCTTTAGAAAGGTTTAAGAAATGCAAACAGTCCTTAACATTCTTCCTTACCACAGTTCAGCTGTACTGCTGTCTCATAGGCCCTGATCTAGTCAGTTCCTGCTGAAATTACAGCCCTCATGACATATCCCAACTAAAACTCAACCAAGTAGGAATTTCAGAGGCAGAGCAGTATTTTTTCTGAGGTTGAAATAAGAAAGCTTGGCCAGTTCTTTTCTGGAGATATGTGTTTGCAGGAGCAAGAAATATTTTTCAGAGAAAATTCCATAGCTCATCACCTAGGAAGGAAGATCCAACACAAAGCTTCAAATAGCAGAACTTTATTACAGGGGCAATCTCAAACCTGACACTGATGGAAATTGCCAGGGATCACTTCTCCATGTTTTGAACATAAAACTTCTCAAACAAATACGCACTCTCATGACCCAAGCAAAATATTTGTCTGACCTTAATAACTTCTAAAACCCACATTCCTTGTGTTCAAGTCTGTAGTCACACCAAACAGTGATTTTTTTTTAAGTTATTAGGTGGACAACTATCCCAAACCAACATGAAGATACTCTCCACTTTATTATACACATAATGTTCAACTGTTAAATCTGCTGCCTTTCAGCAGGACTTTACAAAGTAGATAAAATTTAAATTAGCACTCAGAAAAGCTACTTCTCAAAAAGAAGACCATATTTAATGTATCCATTTACTATTTCCCTTATTCTTGCTAATGAGAAGGGAATTATTTTCAATATTAAATATTTATAAAATACATGCACCACCAGAGAGGTAGTTTTATGTTCCCAGCTGTTACAGCACAGAGTGGAATAAAGACCAGGTCCTGAGCACACTGAATTAAAAGGGATTCAGCTACTACTCCACTAGTGCAGAACTGGTATCTAAATGTACAGCTTTTTGTGTGTGTCACCTTAACCAAAAAGACATGCCCATACAGAAAAAGAATCAAAGGGGCAAAACCAATTCCAAGTTTGGGAACACTCTTCAAGCATACAGCAAGCTAGTAACTGGCTCCCTGTTGTGGCTGAGAGCTGTCAGGGGGCTTTCTCTTATGGTGGAAGCAATTTTGTAGAATACAAAAAAAAAAAAAAAGCTCTGGTTCATCAGAAAGAAAACCTGACACAGCATACTCTGACCTAGGAGAGCTTTGCCAGTGATTTACGAAGCATTTCCAACATCTATTGATTTGTGGACACCTTAAAGTTTTCCCATCAGCTGGAGGCCACCACTTAGCAAGTGCCAGGAGCTCACACAGGCAGTGCCAATAGACTCTTTCCTTAATTGCTTTTCCCTGACTCATTAGCACTGTTCCAGGGATGCTTCCTCTGATGGGGTCTGTGGGCCACAGGATGAAAAACCACTGAATTTTCAAGAGAAACAGGAGAAGACCCAAAGGCAGTAGCTATTACCAGCTGATTCCAGCCAAGTTTTAGTTCATTTATTTTGTCCTCACTGTGGCTCAGCAGCTGCAGGAGTCAGGACAATGCCAGCAGGTATTTGTTATCCATGCTGTACCATCCTCTGAGGTGAACAGGAGAGGCCAGAAACAGCATTTTGGCCACCAAGGCTTTTTAGTACAGATTGAGACAACCAGCTATCCATACTGATGTTATTTATTACCATTAAGCATTCTTGAAGTTCATGCCTGGTAAATACAATTTTTCAGTACTAACAGTTGTTGATCCCTGACATCTCTTCGCAAATGCCTGTTTCAGTGAACACTGAAAACAAAGGAATTAGTCCTGTCAAATTAACAAACTTTTCCATCAGGTCTTGAAAGAGTGGTTTCCACTACAATTGAACAAGACAAATCCCCAAAAACCTACCCAAATGCCTAAACTGTAACATTTGAAAAGCAGTCCTAATGACTGGTAAATTACTGTTGAACTCCTATGAGATTCTTTTCCACACTCTTAGAAATCTCTGCACCATTCCTATCAATATGATGATTATAAAAAAAAACAAATAATCAGAAGTAAATAGTAATGTCCTTCAGGCATTAGCACTTATGATGTGAATTTTCCTTTCCAGTTTAGGCACTCAAAATATTTCAGAGTATTCATCCTTACAATATCCTTCCAAAGACCAGAAGCAATGAGAAACTGAAGGTAGGAAGATGGAGTGATGAAGCCTATGGCCAAACAAGGAAACAAAACTGTCTTGCAAGCACTACTAGGCTTGTATTCCCATCATTCTTACCCTTGGTCCATACCACTTGAATTTTACAACCTGCAGAGATGACTGAATAATGCAAGAATCTATTCACTAAGCTCTTCAAATACAATGTGTGCTTTTACCTCACTGCTGATCTTTGCTGGGGTGCGGGCTGGAAGGTTTTCTTTGGAGCATACTTACAACTGTTTGCTAATATATCCTTTTCTCTGCCCAATCCACAGAAAATGTTGGGCTATTAAAAGCAAGGAGACAAAAGCAGCCTTTTTTGAAGAAGCTGAGAAAGTTCTGCACAACACAAGGCTACATGGCACCCCACAAAGCAATAGGGCAGATGCAAGGATCATTGCCATGGGCAGTCCCTTACCCCATGGCACATTCAGGGAGCAGGACCAGGACATCATTGGCCCCACTTGTCCTATGCAGTAAGGCCTTAGCCCAGTCAGGCCCAAGAAGGGGGCTGCCATCAGAAAGACCATGCTAATAATCCATTCCTGAGCAGTGGATGGCCTCTGACATACCCCTTGGTACATTACTAACAGCATACTTAGACCCTGTTCAGGAGAGCATGGACAATTTGACTATGGGGGAACAAGCAGCTTAGAAGAGTTGAGAGAGTACTGGCAGGCAAGAAGGGAAGGGAAACAAGATTTTTGTCTCTGCTTATGGAATAAAAAAATGCAAGAGAATGACAGAAGAGTACAGTGCCTTTAGTGACCCTTCCTTGTTGCACACACCTATGTTAAAGACTAATTCTCTGGTTCAGTTGCCACTGTGCCAGCAACAATGGGAAATGTCTCAAACATCACGCAAACAATGACTAGCTTGCACCTCTTGTCTCACTACACACTTATGCTCCGAGCTCCCTGGCACAAGGCCTGTTGTCCTGCAGCATGATCACACCCTGCTTAAAATGGTGCACCAACAATAGCTACAGCCATACAAAGTATTGAGCAATTGTGTGAAAGTCATAGGAACACCACACAACAAAAATCTTAGCTTAAAAGTAGTATGTTTGAAACTTTCTCCAGTTGCACTGTGTTTACAAACAACTTAAGATTAACTCTAAAAACATTCCCGTAAATGATTCACTGTACATCATTATGAATAGTCCAACCATCCCTAATGAAATTACGCTGTTTTGTTTTAGAAAGTTGCACTTTCCAGAAAATTATATATTGACTCTTTAGAATCCTAATGATTCTTGCATCTGACTTTTTTCAGTTCCTTGTGATTTTTTCACCATATGAAAATATGCTTTTCTTCAGTTCTGCTACTAAGTTTTAACTTTTTGTTTATTTTCTGTCCTAATACCTAGAACCATATTACTAGATATCAAGATTTAACCTCCTCTTTTTTGAAAGACACACCATTATAGAGGCAGACAGTGCTAGAATATTAAAAATAGGTACCAAAAGTTTCTGTTAGCTTTATGGGCAACATCAGTCTCTGACAAAGTACAATAATAAATTTATTAAGCAGTAGTCCAATCTGTTATGACATTTTTGCCTTTTTAGATCCAGACAAATATTCTCCCTAGTTGTTTTTCTGTATATTGCTAATAGCACACTTAACTGTTCAATTAAAGGATAATACAAAAAAGCATGCAGTATGTTATTAAAATAAGCAAAACACAGCCTCCAAATAACAGAGTATGTAGCACATGCAATAGAAGTAATATTGTTTTCCTCTTCAACCTGTACTTTTTAATTAAGAGAAGTTGTTGTAATGCATCTCCACTTTCAGGAAAGTGTTCCATTGTCTTAAGTGTGTTGACAATTACCTTGTCCTTCTGAGCTAATTAGTGGAGGGAATCCCATAACCAAAATGAATTGACCCGTGAATCCTTTCCATGGAGTTATAGTCTTTGATAAAAGAGCATGAATACTTATTTCAGCACTGATAAAATAAACACCTGGTGACAAAGCTATGTAGCTAACAGTATGGGTTGCCTTCCCTGGTAGCTCCCTAGACAACCTCATTAAAGCAGCAGCCGATTCAAGTGATGAACTATGCAGATTGACATCTGCCCTCAGATTTGCCTTTAATATAGCACTTTTCCCTCTTTTTTTCCCATTGTACAATATGAATAGAAAAGCTGTGGCTGCCTTTGAGTGGGAGATGAAGCAAATCAATCACTTGTCTCTCAACAGAAGCAAAGTAGTCACAACTAAGTGAAGACTTGTTCATTTCTCCCCACCCCTTTGCAAGGCAGCAGCTATTTGAAGTATAGAAAGGCAAGAAGGCAGAGGGAGGACTTCTCTCAGGCAGTTTGTGCTTTACAGGCACCACAGGCAATGAGGCAAGAGCAGAAATTATGAACTACTATTTAGAGGCTGCAAGTGGTCACTGCTAACCACAGCATAGGGCAAAACTAGCCTCAGGCTGTCTTGAGACATCATCTTTCTGCAGGGGAGTGTGTTTTTCTCTACAGTAAAACTCCTAGTGATATAAAGAGCTCAACATTAGGCATCATGGAGGTTGATATGCAGCACTGTCCTTTGCAACAGACAGCAAGAAGCAGATATTGTTATTAACTCTTGGAATAATAATTAGAGTCATTTGAACACTGAAAAGACTGACTGAATAAATAATACTTCGACAGACAAAAAATTCCCAACAAACCAGAACATTTGTAAAACATGCTATACAACCATCTGCAGAAGCAGTCAAATCACTACACATGCTTTGTCAATTGGTGAGTAAGAAATATTAACAGATTTCCCAAATGTTATTCAGCTAATTACGGTAATGATACTAACATTGTATCACATAATTACTGAGGAGAAACCCATGGGAACTCAAGCCTGATTGCTTTGATGAGGGAGATTATCAGGTCCCATGCACTACCATCCAGGAGTATTTCAGATGACTTGGATGTATTTACCATCCCAGCTGGCAGGCTATGGTCAGCTGGATGTGGATTAGCTTGCACTGTGACTTCTGAATCACAGGAAAATGAAAATTTGTGATTGTGAGCTGTACCTTGGAGTCCTGACCTTTGTCCGGAATGAGAGAGAGAGCACTGGACAGGTACACAGTTCTCCCAGGGATGTCACCAGGGCATGGCTCTTACTCTCCTGCAACAAAGATGATCTTCAGGGTTCAGTTTTCTCTCTCTTCCCTAGAGTTTTTCTGAACTTTGGATCAGAATGGGATTATGTTATTTCCTGGCTGCATGCTGAATCAATAATTTCAGAAGGAAATGGGTATTTTCTATTCCCTCTGATCAATAGGATGGCTGAGCTACCACAATATCAACAGCACAGAGACGTTTGCCAAGGAAATCCTTTCAGGACTGCTTTCTGGATATGCCTGTCCTAGAAAACATTTTGCACAACTGGACATCAGGAAATATTATTCAAAATCTCCATAAAGCTAAAGGGACAGGTAAGTGGGACCAGTACTTCTCCTCACTCTGGCCCTCTTGGCTCTTCTTCAGGTTATTACAGCTCAATCCCATCTGGCTTGCAAAGATTTTGAGTCAAGCCAGCACAGGTTGTAAAGGAAATTGGATTACAGGAGGCCACATACTCCCTGGTATAATAGAGAAGACAAGAATGTTGCAGTGTTGCTCCTGGTTAAGCAAATCTTATCTTACATAGATTTTTATCTTCAGGAAGGCAAGCTGCTCATGGAAAACCTCCCAAAACTTTTATATAAATCCTTTACAGCCCACACCTACTAAGTTTAAAAAAAAAAAAAAAAAAATCATTGAAAGCAAGAAAGAGGCTATGAGCAATTCTATCTCTGTTGAACCTGAAATGAAAGCCAATAATAACCAAATTATTTCAGGAGCTTTCAAGAGCATTTCTCTATTTTTTTCAGCTAAATTAAAATGAACCCACGTGCTCAACTGTGCCTAAGCAAAAATAGTTACCATAGTTACAGGGGAGTTTTTCTAAATGTAGTACAGTATATGAAATAATCAGCCAAAATGACTATGTAAAATGGAAGGCAGGTAGGCAAGCCATTTAAAAATAGCAAGTAAACAGAAAAAACCCTCAGTAAAAATAATTCCTCAAGATTTATGCCATTACTTTTATTATATTGTGAATAAGAACATGATAAATGGGAGAGAGAGAGGGTGAAAGTAAATACTTGAAAAATCATCCATTTAGCATTTATAGTACTAGCTAAAAAGGAGCTAACTAAAGATAATATACTAATACAGGTAAGCAAATTAATATACTATCTAAGACATAACTCAGTGGAACTACTTTTTATAGAGAGTGCTGTTTGAGACATATAAGGACCATTATTAATCAAAGAACGTATATTGATTCACAGAGAAAACAAAACACAAACCAGATGGACTATATTTTACAGGCAAGACCCTGCGTACAGTAGAGGTTCAACACTTTGGCTTAGAGACGACCCTTTCCTTCTCCGCAAGGGAGAACAAAATCTGCATCTATAACAAAAGAATTACAGTTTTTCACAGGAATAAAACTTGCTTAACAAGACTGACTTACTTAAGAGGATCCTTCCCTCCCTGGTACCTTTTGTCTTTTTCTTTATTTACATCCTAGATCAAATTTTGGGTTTTGTGAGGGATTTCTATATGTAATGGCACCATTTGCCTGAAGAGGACCTAACAATTGATGGAGAACAAGCATATTGAGAAACAAGCCTCCTACTATCTTGTTCAGCACTACAATATTATAGATGAATAAGAGTAGAAAGGATTAGTAGCTTGCCTTGGAAAAAGAAGATAGAAAGTGGCCTCATTGCCTGCTTTGGGGAGAACTGTGGAGCCTGGCAGGATCCCCTTCATCTGTGGCAAGCTATTAAGGGGAAGAGCTCTCTTCCCCTGAGCCTCCTAAGAAATAGACATATTTTCTCACAAGTGACAGGTGTAATGATGAGAAGTAGCTGATGAAAAGGAAGGTTTGGGGGGCCTTGATAAGAACAGAGGATTTCCAACAGATGACCTGACTGTCATGAATGAGCAGGACAACCTCCCCCTTCACAACTTCCCTGAGGAACAGTTGCCTGGTGCATGTTGTTCCTTACATGTATGAGTTGGAAAAGGAGCACAATGGGGAATTGGCCTCTTCTGTGTCAAGAGGTTGAGTTTGAGAGGGCTCTCAGCCAGCAGAGGAAGCTCACCATACCTAAGGGCCAGTGCTGGGACAACTTTATGCTGTCCTTGCTTAGAAGAGCATGCAGTGGGAGTTGACTTCTGCCTTCTAGTTTATCTGCCTGGTACTCCCCAACTAGAACCCTTCTCCTTGGTACATAACATGAAGCGTACCTCTGCGAGCTGGCTGAACACCTGCCATGCTGCAGAAGAAAACTGGAGACCTCTAATTTGTAAGGTGATTCAAGGAATCCGTAAGTTTAGAATTCCAGAGGACCTCGCTCACTCAGTAGTTGCTGTCATGATCTGAAATACTATAGGCTCTTCTAGCCATAGTGGTAGTGCCTGTTCATTCACTGGGTCACATCCTGCTGGTAATGTGAAGTCCCTCACTTGGGAAATCCTTGCTTTAAGGCCATAGTCTAACAAGCTACTCTGAAAAAAATCAAAGTTTGACTGACTGACCAGGAAACCCACTGTAAGTAGTTAAAAGACAGTACAAAGACAAGGATACTGCATGAGAGTGCACAGTGTCTGCAGATTAGATAGGCACAATTAACTTTGAGTTATACTATATTGCAACAGAATAATAAATATTCCCTACTGTTACATAACTGCTTTTATCAAATATATAGACGCTATCATCTCAGCTATACTTATGTTAAGTTCTCTTTGTAGATGAAGCAGAGAGAAGATACAAGTTAGTGAGATTTTGCTATTTTGGAATTGGCCAAGGCTGTAGGAAAGACAGAAAATAGCTGAAGGAAAATCTCCAGCCAAAGCTCTTGACCAATAACTGAAACCAGGATTAGGCAAAATGGAGTAAGAAAACCTAGACACAGGGACTTTCAGAGCCTCAACTTTCCTATCATACTACACAAATGTAGTGAGATTGGATTTTATAATCCAGGGATCAGAGAATTATTTAAATATTTTCAAAACATCTTGTTAAAAAGTGGGAAAAAAACTTGAATACTATGGGACAGTAGAACTAAAGCAGCTCTGGCTGCTAGATGAGCACTTAAAATAAACCTTTTCTTTTCATACGAAAATGTAAGTTAAAGAAAACAGTGCCTAGCTGTTCCAAACACATTAGAAATAGCAGAACTGTAGAGCTGTTAATTATTTTCAGTACAAATGATTAGGAATGAGATGATACTAGTACTGTTATTTACTTCCTGATTTTTTTGAAAGCAACATTGGATAATAATTGGCTACCAACTGTTGACATATCTGGTCTGTGAGGTCTGGAAAGGGTTAGTGGGCTAAGGACACAGGACAGTTGATTTGCAATGTTAATTCCCTTTTCAGGGTAGAAAAGACATATTTTTCCTTTGCAGGTAAGAAGTTCAAGCTTTTTGCCCTACTAAAAAAAAAACAAACACAAAATCTTCCCAGAGGCAGGGAGATCTAGATGCAGGTTTTGAAGGGTAATTTACCAAAGAGATGCTAAAGGAAGTTTTCTTCCACAAGAAATTATTGTAACATAGTTTGAAACCACTTTTATACTTAATGCAGTGGTAGTGCACATGAAAGGCTGCATTTTGTACTTGAGGGTCACATTATAAGACCAGGGTCTTTATGCAAGTGTTAATTACAGTGACGGTATTTTCATTAGACTCAAGACTCACATTTTTTCTTACAATCTTTTTATTGTAGTAACGGTGCTATCAGCAACACCAAGGGTGTTGACTGTTACCATTATTATCATAGCTGTTTTGCTTCTCTCTGTTGGTTCCTGTGCAGTTTGAAATATCTTACGCAATTCTGGTAATACATGTTCCTACTGGGAAATCCTTACCTTAAAAAAATTAAGGCCACAGTCCAATCATTTGCTCCAAATGCTCTGAGGCTACATACGATGCTATTCCTACACAAAGCTATCATTTGCAGATCACAGCTAAAATTCTTTATGTTAATTTACACGTCAAAGCTGCAGAGTCCTGATGTGGTCCTGCTAGCTCTTACTAATACCCTAAGATCTCATTTCTAACAAGAAATCTTACATTTCACTCCTTGGGTAGTTATCTGTAACTCTCTGGCCTTATAAATGTGTGATTTAGGCAAACATTTAAAGAATTTGTCTTCCAAAGTTGCTCAGCATTGGCTTATTTACAGTGGTGTATGAATTGCTCAAACAGCAAAAATGCAGTGTACTCTAAAATATAAACTGGCTTAGGCTGGTCAGCAAATTAGGCAGAAAAGCTGACTTAGTCCAAGCAATGACATGGATTTCTATACTCCATGGATGGTGACAACATCCTGTTTGTTTTGTAAGGAGAACTGTGGGACCGTAAAGCAAAAGACCCCAGCAGCCTGTCTGGAAATGAGCCTAAGTGGCAAACAAAATTATGAGTGTAACTTATTGCTACCACAGTCCAGAGCTCAACTTCAGTATCTGCAAGAACGGAGAGCAGGATGGAGCAAGCTTTCTCAATCCCACTATTTTCTGGGATGCTGAAATCTATTCAATGCCTCAGGGGCTTCACCCTCATGATCTTGACCAAATGAAGCCAGAAAGTAGGCTCCATATAATATTGCTCCCACCCTTGGAACCAACATAAATCATATTTCAAATGTGCAACTTTTTTTCCTCACTTTTTTTCCTTTCGCACTTTTTATTGCTCCTCTCCCATTGTTTAGTAAGAGCCCTGCTGCAGCAGCATCACATCCTCTGCAGCACTGCTGTGAGTTGCTAACCAGAAAGACAAAAAACAATCCTTTAAACAGCCTGATATTGAAAAGTACTTAAGAAAAATTTGAGTAGCTCAGTTTGCATGTTGTACTAGTCTTTCTGTAGCAGTGTTGCTGCCAGTGGGACACTGAAAGATGAGCCTTAGCTGTTCTTGCTATCAAGGTTTAAGATATTACCATTGCCAATTGCTCATCCTGCTTTACCAGAGGTTACTTCCCAGACAGCAGGAGTAGCTGGAGAAACGTATATATGTATCTTAGCCTGCCTTCTTAGTTTAAACTGATGATAAAATTGGGTCAGAACTGGAACACAGGATGATGATCTGGGGAAGAGACAAGATGCGAGTGCACATTTCCTTCTGCCTCAGACAGAGGGACAGGGGAGACAACCAAGGAGGAAAACACCTTTGCCACAGCAAATGGTAGAGCTAATCTGAGAAAGACTGCGGGTAAAGGCACCTTTTCTCTCCACTTTGTGGGTGATTTTCTTGTTTTGTTTTCAAGGATGCAGTTCACCTCAGTCAACTTTTTCTTTTTTACCCAAAAGGCTAGCAATTTTTATTTTAATACTGTGTAAGAACCTGTCAAATGGTTGATTTGTTTTTCATATTAAAATTGTTTACAGCTAAAGGAAAAGAAAATAAGGGCATTATTAAATAGAAAGGCCTGCTGAAAATTTTGCTTTGGAATGCAGATTTTTTTTCTCTTTATTTTTTCCTCTTCTTACTGGAAGGTTAAAAAAAACTTTAATATTGGTTGTTTGCTGTGAAACTGCAGAAATTTAGGTCTCAACATTTAATTACACAAGCCTTACTAAACTCTTTAATGGAGTACAATAACATATACCACGTTACAAATTTCATACTTGTGTCCAATGTTGAGCATGTTTCAAAATTTCACAAGTTTCACAGCAAATATCTATTAGCTTCACAGTTAGCAATATGACTCTAATCATCCCATTCCCCCACAAAATGAGTCATAGTGACTTAAAAACAAAAATCCAAGTAATCTAGAATGCAATAAATGAATAAGAGAGAGAGGCACTGGAGCTTGTAGCATAGCTTTGGGTAGCCAGGAAAACATGCTTTCGTGTCAGATAAATTATTCCCAGAAAAGTATTTCCTTGTTTCTTATTAGGAGACAAATGAAAGTTTTCCATGATAGAAAGGGTGCTCTCTTCTCTAAACATTTTTTAATTTGTAATTGCTATTCAAAAGTGCTCGTTTGGTCCTTTAAGGGATCATGTTTAAAGGCATACTGCTTCAGGAGTGTGTGTGCAGTGTTACACAACTTGTTACCTCACTTATCTGGAAAAAAAAAAAAATCAATGAAGTACTGCTTGTGGTTATTGGCCTACAGAGAGCAAAGTCAGGCATCCCAGAGCAGCATCCTGCTGGTCTGGCCTACCTAAACTCTTGAAACTATTTTCAATAGGATCTTGACATTTGGGCACAATAACTAACTTTTAACTAGCCCATAGAAACAGATAGTTAGCACATCCTGCAACACAGTATTTTAACAGGAAATCAAGCCAAGGGATGCAGTAAGGATTTCTATACAGATTACGCAAGTCTGAAAATACAGGTAGGGGTATCACTGCGCTGAATCTTCCTCCCACAAGTAACCAGATTTGCTCATTCCAAAAGACAACATTATAACTTCTCTATTACATTTAAGCAGCATTGATGGGTGGAAAACTGATGACTGCAGTGTTGACTAACATTCTTCTTGCTTAAAGTTCAATAGATTCCCTTGCATGGTACTCTATATGTAAATTTACTTTCTTGGCCCTAGATTGGTAGCCCATAAATAGAAAAAAAAGCAAGTGAAAATTGATTCATTTCAAAATTTTCTGTAGAATTATAACAATACAAATGTGGGTCATGTGGTCATAAAATCAATGATGGGCTGAACATCACAGTAATCAGGAGCCCATCAAAAAATAGGATGTTTGAACATGAAGGACCATGACTTCTCCTGAGGAAATACAAGTAGAAATATTTTTTAATTGGCTTTGAGGCCTGAAAAATACGCCCTGCAAACCTCAACACCAAAAGCTACTTTACAATGAGGGACTAAAATGTGGCTTTGTCATGCCTCCTCCTCCTGGCCAATTTTCCCCCCTTTCCAAAATGTTTTCATTCACCTTTACCTCTCCTGAGCCCATGGGACACACTTTTGAGAATTTGGAGCTCTATGGTATCGGTTTGGAGTCACTTTGTTCAGCCAAGAGAAAGGAACAAGGTGCACACAGTGACCACTCACACGGCATACAGCAAATATGAATTTGAGCAAAACACCACCAAGGCCTCCTCTGTCACCTCCTCATTTCTCAGCAGGAGGGTGCTATGGGACATGGCACTGGGTGAGGCTCTACAAGGGATTTAACAGCCGTGCTTTCTAGCCCTTTTGTATAATTTTAAATATGTATGCTTGGCTTCTTCCAGTCTCCAAGATAACAGCCTGCAAAAGAAAATATTCACTTGAAGTAAATTGTTTATTTATTGAGGCACATAATAGTTTCAGTATACATAAGCTTTAAATAGTGTGTAGCTTCATTGGAAGTGTTCTGTAGAATTGGAATGTCTCTATTATTTTTTATTAAAGTGTTTGATTTCATGCTTCTTGTACAGAAAAAATAGATAATGAACACAAATAAAATAATCTGCTGGATGTGTTAATCACTTTATTTTACTTCCTCTGACTTGTTTTTGGTTCTGTTATCAATGCAGATTGAACTCCCCTTTGGATGTGATTGTGGTCTTACATCAGTTTCATGCCTTTTTCAGACTCAGGGATATTGCTATTCTAGTGGAAGAAGAAAGACTATAATCATGCTTTCCATCATTTTATGCAGCACAATTGTCATAAAGGATTTGTTTTCTTTGTAGCTCATAATTTTCTTCCTTGGTCAATATGCAGTGTCATTGGTGCCTTTACACTCTGTTCTTCTTGGTTGATCTCTGTTGATTATTTTACATTTACAGGACAAAAGCATCATTTTCTATTAAAATGGGTAAGAAAATCAGGCAAAATGAACAGAAGACTGCTTTGTAACACTTGCCAACATAGCTACAGTTGATATTTTTCAAAGTTACATGTAAAATCACTGCTGGACTCCTAAGAACTTCCTAAGTGAAATAATGACTGGTAAAGCTACTTCTGCAATAAAGGAAAAAGGATTTCAAATACCAGTAAGCAGAAAGAAATTTTAACAATCTGCTATCCTGCCAGGAATATGATAGGAAATGTGGAGGCTGACCAGCTAAATCACACACAACTAACAAATAGGTTAAACTGATTGGAGAGACATTATAGAAGTATGTAGCATATGGATTTAAATTTCTCTGGCTGCTATGGAAAACATGCTATACCTATAAACATTTCTAATATAGAGTCAGATTGAGACCTCTGATCTGTGTATAAGAGATTAATTCTTGACCTGCAACTGCACCGAGATACATAGTTTACAGGAGAGATTTAAGACACTTATTCAGATTAAACAATGGAATAACTACTTAATACAAAAAGTATTTGTAAAGTGGTTACATGTCCCCATTTCTCATTAGTACTGTGGGCGGTCAGATATTAAGATGAATTATGAAATAAATTGAAGAGACTAATTAATAATCATTCATGTTGACATTGTTCATCTACATCTATGAATGCTATTGCCTTCCCCATTTTCCTTCTTAGAAAATTTAGGCTCAAGTTTGTTCTATTTACATTTACATTTACAATAGACCAAGGCATTTAAGAAAGGACAAAAGCTGCATGTGAGAGAGCAGGATCCACAGTGCCACATCTCCTATAGCCAGTCCTGAACTCCTCCCTTGGACCCAGGCAATGGAAGAGAGACTTCCTGAGCCAGTGCCTTTCTGTCACAGCCTGTCCTCCTGGCATGAGGAATCCCTGTCCCAAAACAGAAGACAAATGGCAAGCTCTGAAATGTTTCTGTCTCCAGAGATTCCCACAGAACAAAACAAACTGGGTCTTTCTCACAGCGGTGGCATCGAGTTTTCTCAGACCTTTTTCTTTTTCCCAGAAAATCCTCAAAAAAAATCACAAAGTTTTCTTATTTCCCTAATGTATTGCATTGAACTTCTGTCCTTATCTGTTTTTTCTGTCTTGTAGGGTTTTTTCTGGAAGAAGTATGTTGAGGGCGTTTGTTTCACTGTAGTTTTTTTCTCCTGGATTTCAGAGATGGAACTTTCAAATACCATCCAATACTACAGTTAAGAGCTAATTAATTTGATTTAGGTTATCATGATGTGTCCCCGAGACCTGCCTGAAAAATCCATAGTCTGGTCACTTCTTTGTTAAAAACTTATTCTTTGACAATCTCCCTTTAGCACTCATTTGGTGAAAATGTTTTTTAAAACCCTTATCTTGTCACAGTATGGCTACTGAAGTTTTAGAGGACATTTCCATGTGCTCCTATTTATTCTTTTAACTGCCCCTCTGGCTCCAGATTGTTTATAAGCAAAACAACATTGTTTTTCCTTCTCTGTCCACCTTGGTGAGAGATATAATCACTTGGAGTATTCTCTCTTCTAAAATACAGAGGTCACAGAGACACTTTCTCCCATACATTAAAATTAAAATAAACCAATCCCTCTGAGCAGTTTTTAGTATGCAAGTGCTATTTACTGCAAACTAAGCATGTAAAAACTATTGATTTAATTGGCACTCTGTGTCTTTCTGTGCACTTTTCCTCATTGTTTTTTGAAAATATTTTTAAACAAAATCTTTGGGAGTTTTTTGCCTTCAGCTGTCTGAAAGTCAAGACTACATTTATTTCTGCTGGTACTTTCTCCATTGTCCTACTCAGATAGTGCCGTGAACATCAGATAAATCTTATTTTGATAGGGGATTTGAGATTTTTAGAAAATATCCTTGGTCCAGTAAGGGCTTTAAATAAAACAATTAGAGAAATGGAGAGAAAGAGTTGCTAAACAAAGGAGGTATTATTCCACATTTATAAAAGTCTTTTTCTTCCCTCTTTTTCCTAAGGGATGGCTCACAGATAAAACAAGTGAATCAAATAGCAACTGGCTTGCAGGCTTGCTTTTCATCCTCATGCAGATGAGCAAGTCTGCAGGCATTTTGAAGCAAGCCTGGAGGGCCGTGTGCCAGGGCTCCCATCTCTAGCAAATGCTCACTCCACTTGTGCATATCTTTCCATCCCTGACAGAACTGCTGGATATTTCTGCAGCAAGTGTCTGTCAGCTCTTGCAACTGGCTGCAGGTTACCAATTTCAGCCCCGAAGACAGTAATGCTGTCTCTGTGACTTCTACTTTTAACAAATCCTTTCCAAAATACATTCTTTCAGATTTAAAACCAGCAAGACACTCTTTTCACCTGTTTCACTCTTCTCCTAAATGCTGAGTGTCACCTGAGAGGGGAGGCCACAAGATGTTTCTTTAACAATTCAGAGAAGAAAGCTCATCCATTAGAAAGGCTGGTCATCAGGAATAGTGCAAGCACCTTTCCCCAACACAAAGCCTGTCACCTTTGGATGGGAATGATGCAGAACAACCTGTGTAAAGGCCTAGGCCATAGGCTATCAGGTGCCAGGAGGCTCCCTTGCACTGCCTTATTCTTAGTTTTTAAAATCTTTCAATTCAGACTGCAATAGTCATGAGTTATACCCTGATTCTTCTCCCACTGAAGTTCAGGATGCCTTTATAATTGATTTCATACAAGTAGAATGAGGTCCTGAATCTTATCAATTGTAAATTCTGTTAGGCAGCTGAATAGTTTTATGGTGTATGAATTATGCATCCAAATACACACTGGTTCCTCAAAACATTTTCAGTCCACTAATCCATGTTTAGTTGTAAAGTTAATATAATAAGGTTCACCTCACTTGAATTCTGAATTCACCCAATACTCTAATCATCAGCAGTGGAAGAAAACATGGATGATAGAAGATTGACTTTGGCTAGATGCATTAGCCTCCTTGAAAATTTAATTTGAACTGTTTAGTGCTTATGTACATAATGTCCCTCTGTTCCTTTTGTGCTATACTGCTTTCTCATTTTTCAAAGCTTTGTCCAAATTGCCTTCACATGAGTAGCTGGAGGGAAAACTTGTAATGATTCTCATCTTAGAATAATCCTACCTTTTAAAGCAAATTATGACAGTTACATCACTCTTCTGTGTCTTGAGTTAATTAAATGGAAAAATTCACTCAAGAATTCTCCAGCAATACTGGCTGTGGCATAGCTGCAGCCCAACAGTTAGACACCTCCATAGGGTTCAGGCTCCTAAATGTTTACCAACACAACATCACACCCTAGTCCCTGAGCAAAGTGTTATTCAGTAGGTATCTGGGTAAGAGTACCCAGACCTTCTCTTTTATAAAACAGGGAGCACCTACAGTTAGACTCCCCAGACGAAACAATGGGAACTGCCCCCTGTGTTATGCCCTTTCAGGATTCCCCATAGCCTTCCACATCTCCCTGCAAGTCCTCTGGCTGGTCCAGCTCCTCCACATCAGATGCCTGTCTATACAAAGTTTTAAGAACTGAATCCTGCAAGATTCACATAACTTGAAAGAAGTTGTGTGGTCTGAATGGTCTTAAGGTCCATGCAGTCCTGCTGATAAATAACAAGTACTGCTCAATGTAGTAAAGGACAGCAGCTTCCAGTCTACACAACAAACGGGGGCGGGGGGGGGGGGGGGAATCAGCTCTTTCATTAGAGGCCTGGGGCTGGATTCAGCAAGCAGTGAGTAATACACTACAGGTATGAGAGCTGACACAAAACTGATGTGTCTCTTTAGCAAAAACAGTGCATTTCTTTCGCAGGCCAGTACAGTGGGAATATTCACCCTCTTTCCTCCAACAGGAAGAAGCTGCCAGTGTGGCTGCATGGTAGTCAGCTTCACAGGGACTAATTACAAATTCAGCCCCTTGTAAGCTCCCTTTGCTGCCCTGCTGCTGGGGAAGTGAGCAGTGCTTTCAAGGAGGTGGAAGCTCAGTGAGGGGGTGCTGAGCCTGGTCTAGGTTTGTAAGAAGCAGAGGGGCTCCTTGGCAGCCTTGCCTATCTGGCCCTGGGCTGTGCTCAGGGGTCTCTCCTCCCTCCAGGGCAGCAGGCAGAGGTGACCCCCACTATATTTCAAATAGTGCTAGGCACGCTTCACAGAGGCATTCCCTACAGAAGACTAATAGCACCCATGTTCCTTCATTGAACTATTTAACATGATAGCTCATTGGTCATGTTTGAAATAATTTATAGGAGGACTGGCTTTCATGTCATTACCATCATGTAACTCAGTGACAGCTCCACTGAAAGCAGTGATGTTCCCTTTCTGTAGAGCCAAAATAATGAAAGTTAGCATCAGTTTCCTCAAGGTTCTTTGCAGCAAAAGATTCCATCCTAATAAAGAAGGAGCCATATTTCATCCTTAAGGAAGATAGACCAAGTCTTTTTAAATTTATCATGTGAATTTTCCCAGCAAGAACATTACAAGTATTTCAGGATAAAAGGTTTCCTATAAATACAAAAATTGCCACATTCCCCAAGGGAAAAACCTGGACCCAAGTTAGGAGACATGTCCCAGGATTCTAATTCTACTCCCTGTCAGTGCTACTGCACTGCTAGAAGTTCCTCCAACAATAAACATTCAGGAAAAACTAAAAACTAAAAAAAAAAAAAAAAAAAGTTGTTTCTAGCTGCTGGCAAGCAATTAAGTTCCATCTGGAAAAGGCATTTGATACATTTTGACACTACCATGCTACATTATATCTGTTGATCTGTTGCATACGTGACTTACGAAGTCATATGCAACCTTTGCGTTCAGGTTTTCCCTTGCAACCAGAGTGTTTCTGTAACAAACAAGAAAAAATCCAGAGCAATTTGGTAACAGTGCAGAGAGTGTACTTTTAATTATTGTTTTACTTATTTTGTTGATCTCACTGAAACTCTAAAATAAAACTAACAGTTCACTCTTTATTATAGTTTAATTAACATGGACACTGGAGTATCCACACACTTAAACTAGATTAATCTCTTTATCACCTCACCATAGTCAGGCCCTAAGAGAAGAGAGGACCTCTCTAGACGTGTGGACACTGGAGGACTTCCTTCAGGCTGGCTACCAGAACCAAAGCAGGTTTCCTGCTCCAAGTGTTCTGCGGCTGCTGCATATACTGCAACCTGCTCTAAGGAAGGTTTTTTTAACAATTGAGGGATGGGGTAAAGGAGAGAGAGATTTTTTAGTTTGCATTCTTGTATCTTCAGAAGACACCTCATAAGACCATGCTAAATAAATACATAAACAGAGACACTAACAGTAAAAGATGTTCCCATCTCAAGCAGCTTGTGAACTGTGTAGCTTAGGCTGAGTGTTGAGGGAAAGGGATACAGCAGATAAGCAAGGGAAACAGAACAGCAGCTCACCAGTATCACCTTTTTTTCTGCCATTTTTTCTTTTCAGTCCCCAAACAGGCCTCTGAGCTTACGCAAGTGTGTGACCACAAAGCTGACTGACTTTTCAGCACTTCTTGCTTGGCTGTGGTTTGAGTGGAGGACGGGGAAGGGAAGACTGCTGCTTGTATTCTCAACTTTTCTCCTCTGCTATTAGCACTTTTTCCTTCGTTGGAAATTGCCTGGAGGGCACATCTGAACAGCTGGCAGGCCACCAGCAGAGGAACATAAAGATAATCTGTTTGCAAATAGGAGGGAGAAAGATGCATATTAGAAGTGAGGTGAAAAAAAAAGTGTCTGGCAACATGTTTGGGAGAAACACTGAGTGAGGAAATGGGTGAGAAAAACTAGAAAATACAAGGTCATTATAGACCTCAGCTGAGAGCATAGATCTGCTAATGAAAAGTACAGATGATATAATATAAGGAGCCATTATCAGTGCAGGAAGATTGGAATATCATGCAGAAATTAGTACATGACCTCAAGGTCAGGGATAGTAGAGGATGATTAAATTAATTCATACCAGGTGCAAAATAATGTAAACATAAGAAATGCCTAGAAATTCTCCTATAAGTTCACAGAAGATCATTTGGAAATGACAAAGGCATGTTAGTTCACACCAGACTCTATTATAGCATCAGTGTGACAGCCACAAAACAAAGCAAATGCCTTCCTAGGATACAACAGGAAACATTCCTGAGAGAAATATCAGGGCCCTTGTAGCAGACATTGGCTGTAGCACTTCTTGAATTCTATCTACAGTATTGTCATGAATGTGAAGATTAACTCAAGCTAGGACAGGTACTGTGAAAGGCCACTGGCATGCAGATGGGACTAAATGAGGCTGGGCCATGATCTGCTAGACTGAAGGCTGAGAAAAAAAAGGTGACTGATGTCTCTAAGTACGTTGAATGGATAAACACAAGTGAAAGAGAAGAGCTATTTGAGAGAGAAGGTGAAGCTGGCCTTAAGAAATGGGTAAAATTGCCATGGATAAGTGCAATTTCACCATGGAAGGGAGGCTGCAAAACTGCTCCAAGTGCTCTGTAAGCCAGTTCCATGGTACCAGCAGAAAAGTCACGGCAGTCAGTTGAAGACCCAGGTGACTGGAAAAAGGAAAGCACTGCACCCATTTTCAAAAAGGGTAGAAAGGAGGACCCAGGGAACTACCAATCTGTCAGTGTCACCACTGTGCCTGGGAAGACCATGGAACAAATCCTCCTAGAAGCTATGCTAAGGCACATGGAGGACAGGGAGGTGATTCAAGACAGCCAGCATGGCTTCACCAAGGGCAAGCCTTGCCTGACCAATCTGGTGGCCTTCTATGATGGAGTGACTACATCAGTGGACAAGGGAAGAGCTATGGATGTCATCTATCTGGACTTCTGTAAGGCCTTTGACATTGTCCCCCACAACATCCTTCTCTCTAAATTGGAGAGAGATGGATTCGGTGAATGACGAATTGGTTGGATGGTTGCATCCAGGGAGTAGTGGTCAATGCATCAATGTCCAGATGGAGATCCATGATGAGTTCTGTCCCTCAGGGGTCTGTATTGCAACCAGTACTGTTTAGTATCTTCATCGATGCCATAGACAGTGGGATTGAGTGCACCCTCAGCAAGTTTGCAGATGACACCAAGCTGAGTGGTGTGGTTGACACACCTGAGGGACAGGATGCCATCCAGAGGGACCTGGACAAGTTCAAGAAGTGGGCCCATGTGAACCTCAGGAGGTTCAAGAAGGCCAAGTGCAAGGTCTTGCACCTGGATCAAGGCAACCCTCAGTATTAATATAGGCTGGGGGATGAAGAGATTGAGGGCAGCCCTGTGTAGAAGGACTTGGGGGTGCTGGTGGATGAAAAGCTGGACATGAGCCAGAAATGTGCACTTACGGCCTGGAAAGCCAACCATATCCTGGGCTGCATCAAAAGAAGTGTGGCCAGCAGGTTGAGGGAGGTGATTCTGCCCCTCAACTCCGCTCTAGTAAGACCCCACCTGGAGTACTGCATCCAGCTCTGGAGTCCTCAGTACAGGAAAGACATGGACTTGTTGGATTGGGTCCAGAGGAGGGCCACAAAAATGATCAGAGGGATGGAACATCTCTCCCATTATGAGGAGAGGCTGAGATAGTTGGGTTTTTTCAGCCTGGAGAACAGTAGGCTCAGGGGACAACTTATTCCAGCCTTTCAGTACTTAAAGGGGGCTTACAAGAATGATGGGGGCAAACTTTTTAGTAGAGCCTGTTGCAATGGTTTTAAACTAAAAGAGGATAGATTTAGACTAGATATAAGGAAGAAATTTTTTACAGTGAGGGTAGTGAAACACTGGAACAGGTTGCCCAGAGAGGTGGTAGATGCCTCATCTCTGGAAACATTCAAGGTCAGGTTGGATGGGGCTCTGAGCAACTTGATCTAGTTGAAGATGTCCCTGCTCATTGCCAAGGCGGGGGCGGGGGGGAGAGTGGGGTGGACTAGATGACCTTTCAAGGTCCCTTTGAAGCCAAACCATTATATGATTCTGTGATTCTATGAAAAATTACGATGAGACATGAGAGGGAGACAGCTGGGATGGTGCAGGGAAGATGACTGACTGACTTCCATTGAAGAGATGTAGTAAATTCCTTTAAAACATTAGTGTAGCAGAATATCATAGAAACATTAAGGAAGGACCTTTGAAGGTCACCTAAGCCAGTCGCTACTCAAACATTACCACAAACACTAGATCAGGCCAGTCATTGCTGACTAAGCAAATTCCCTTGCTGAGGGATTTCTGCTTTTCTCAGGAAAACCAGAAAAACTTGGTTCTAAGGAAATGAATTCATTATTTGGCCTCTCAAAGCATCATTTGTAATAGTGGAATAATTCCTCAGTACCAAATTACAACCTGGATGAGAAACAAATTTCCAGTTATTATCTTCCTTTTCCATAGCATATCACTGTCAGCTTTATTACTCTGTAGTCAACAGTGCTAGTCTCAGGCTTTTACAGGACTGAAGACCAGGTGTTCCTAAATAACTAGCTTGCAATCTATGGCCTAGACACAGGCAATACCTTTCCAAGAGTCAAGAGAGGCAATTTAACATAATCTTTACCCTGATTTGGCAGCCCGGTCCCCCATGCAAAAAGAGAAGCTTTATAAAAGAAGCTTTATAAATCCTTTAAACTATATCAGAATAAAAGGCAGGGGGGAGGTGGATCTTGCTTGGATAAAATCAGTAATGTACTATGGCAGGGAATTTTCTCTCCACAAAAGAAACAGAAAAGTTACCAGATTACTGCAGAATACTTGTCCCTTCATGTTGACTTGCTTCAACATTGTTCTGAGTTGTCTTACAAACAGAAGGCTGGCTGGTGGGAAAAAAAAAAAAAAGGCTGGTAAAAAGAGAATGAAAGAATATGTAAAAGCTATAATACCTTATCATTGGGGATTATTCTTGTTTCATGAATCCTTTGAAATCAAGCTTTCAGGGTTTATAAATTGGATTTTCCCAGTTCACCCCTGATTCCTGCAATGCAACTGTCAGTGATGAGTTGAGCCTGGATAAAAAGATTAAAAGAACTAACATTTGCTCCAAATTTTCCAAACCTAGCTGCTTAAAATAAGTCTGTCACTACACATTTAAGCAAAAGTGCACTTCATTGGTACATATAGGTATATTGATTTCCCAAGACAACTGGACTCAGTCCCAGGAAACTGGTCAATTGCAGGCAAACTCAGAGCACATGGATTTCATTTATTTATTAACATTTTTGCCCATTATTTGTTACCAGGATGAATGGTTTATAAGCATGTTCAGAAACAGTTGCCCAAGATTGTCTGACCAGCTGCTGGTCTCATGCACCCACAAAGGATCATCCCTGTGCAGGGGGCTGCAGCCAAATTATTTGCTTTTGCCCAGCCAGGGTGGGGCTGCCCTTCAAAGCTAGAGGCTGGTCCATCCTAGTCCCAGGAGCAGACATCCTAGTCAGAGTGTTGAATTGGGGAACTCCACTCCCAAGGGGACAGAGGAAGCCAAGAAACACTGAGAAGAAGCTGTGTAAATTTCACAGCCCAGAGCCCTGCTGCACCAAGATGGAGGCTGCAATGGGAATGGGGGTTAGAGACTAAGCCCAAATCAGGGTCTTCTACGCAGCAAACTATTGTGACTCAAACCAAAAGTTTCTCAAAACTAAGCTTTGTTTCAATGTTTTATAACAGGAAGTTGAAACTGTTGACAGCACTGAAATTTTCCAGGCTGGAGGCTGACAGAAAAAAAAAAAAAAGATTAGAAACTGAATTTTCTGTCACAAAAGCATGTGGACAGAGAAAGTTCCAAACATTCAATGTATTTCTTGAAGGCAATTAATTTGTTCTCAAACCTCTTTCAGTTATTGAAATACCAAACACTCAAACACTGTCATGTGAGGGTGCCAAGAAGCTGCAGAGAATGTCATTTTAGCCTGAAATTAGGCAAAACACTTACAAAGTTAAAGAAAGCAGTTTTATTCCTATAGGTCTTTGTATAATTTCGTTGCTCTGTTTTCATTTTCAAAATTTAAAGAGACAATTCCCATGCTGTCTACTACCCGCTGTGGTGCAATCTCTTAATTTGCATGAATAAATCCTGACACAGTCTGAAGCCCACAACTGTCTTAAGCAGCAGACAAGCTCACTCTGTTTATGAGAAGCTTTTTAGTTCAAACAGCTGAGCTGATTGTAATAGTGCCTGTTGATTGCAAATATCAGAGCACTGCCATCAGAAAGAAGTTGAGCCTGGGTACTGTGGGGACTACAGCTAATATGCTAAGCCTTGCAGTGTTCCAACATAGAAATAACAACAGGATGAAGTACAGCAAGGAGAAAAAAGTCACTACTGAAAGGAAGTATTCCACCTTCCACGTTCAGCAGAGGTAACAGACCTGGCCATCTCCACTGTTCAGGTCTGAAGGACATTGGCAGATCTCCTGCAAACTACTGAATGTTGCATACGATGACTGGTTATTGGCATGTTCAGATGGCTGGCTTACATTTCTAACTGGCTGTTTGAATAGTCAAAATAATTTGCCTATGCTATCAGACTAGTTGTGTATGCAAACTCAGGACATATGCTATACTTACAATGTATACAATGCTTAGAATCTGCATGGCAAGGAGCAGCAAAGGCTGCTACTCCCTAAGGGCAGGCAAGCCAGGAGGCAAGGGCAACCCCAGCACAGGACATACCTTCACCCACGGGGCACAGTTCAACAGGGGCTGTGCACATCATGCAGATCTGGGTGCTAGTGACAGGGTCCATCAACATCCAGACACAGTAGGGAGATCAGTCAGGAGCAAAAGGAGATGATGCCACAGATAGGGCTGAAGGCAAGGTTACAACATGGGTCCAAAGTCCATCCTGCCAACAGGGCCAAAGGCAGGACTGGAGACAAGCTACAATATATGCCTGGGGTCCATCCAGGAAACACACTACCTATAAGCGTGTCTAAGACCCATGCAGGAGATAGGGCTGGAGACAGGGACATCCCTAATGCAGCTCAGGCACTGACTGGGTTCCCAAGCCTGAGCTGAAATGGGGCTCTGAGACCCAGGAGCATGGATCTTGGGTGGAGGCTCAGCTAAGGCTCCTCAGAGCCATTAGCATATATTGGAGCACTCAGGTCGCAGGCACTGGAGCCTGCCTTATCTTTTTGCTTATATGGAGCTTCAAAAGCCCATTAGGTTCTGTCCTGTAGATATTTTTTTAAGCAAATGGCTTGAGAACCCTGGTATTGGACTAAAAAAGTACTCCAGGTTTCTCTAACCTTTGAAACCTACCCAGAAGTATTAAATGGATAGATTTTTAATTACATCTATGCAGAATACTGTGGGCCTGTCAGATCTCCTGTATTTTATTTTGTCTCAATTACTTGGTCCTCTGCCAGGACACCTGCATCTCTCAGACCTTTAATTCAGTGCAGTAGCCTCCATCTAGCATCTCACAAGTCATCTCCAGCTCTCTTCCTTCACTGATGACCTACCAGGGGCTATGCC